>NC_056737.1:1585724381-1586024381 GCF_019279795.1 Protopterus annectens
ATACACTGAGCCATCAAAGTAGTTAGATTAAAAGTGTTTCTTTACATTATTTCAGATCTGCATGGTGATGTGCAGTGACACTTAGATAATTTATGTGACTGATGGGAATATCTGTAGTCTGTAACATGGATTGGAATTAATCTTTACTACAAGGCGAGAAGTGTTTTGTTGGTTATACACATGTTAATGTTGCTCTCTGTGACTGATCACATAACATATGTACACAGAAAGCCAATTTTGATTTTTAAGCCCTTTGTGGGCATGTGTGTGTGTGCTGGATTTATCTGTTTTTTGACCAGATAAAAGGTTGAAAATGGGAGTATAGGGCAGAGGGAAGAATATAAGGTGAGCAAATATGGAATTAGTAGAATGAAGGTGCAAGTCTGAACTTGTTTGTTGGACAGGTGTCCTATTTTATTAGAGAAAGGAATGTTGGGGAAGAAAGTCAGGGAAATAAGAAATTAGTAAGAGAAGGTGGTTCGGTAGCAGCGAAAGACAAACAAGACTATCACTGTGTGGGGAAACACAATGTAGGAGGGGGAACAGAATAGTGAAGGAAACATTGCACAAACAGAGGAAAACAATGGAGAGGGGGGGAATGTATAACATACAGAGGTGGATGTGTACCCAAAATGTAGGGGAACACCTGGTTGGGGGATAGGACTGGGAGTTAAAGGATGCAGTTTCTGCCAGCTTAGATCCAACAGGAAATTATTTCTTTCCCTGGAAAATGTCACCACTGGGTCCTGCCTTAAAAGATGGAGACAGCCCTGGGCAGGGACAGAGGTCAATGAATTACTGCAGCGTGATCTCCATGAGGCCAATGCAAGCAACCTGTTTCCCATCTGTTATCTCCCTTATAAGCTCTGCCAGTTCCTGACAGGTGAGAAAAGTGTCACATCCACTTGCATGTTAACGGTCGGTACCATTGTACCACCCTTTGATGCAAGACTACCTGATGCAAGTGGTGAAGGTAGGGCAGATGGTGTGGAAGCAATTGTAGAAGGCTGGGACCCCAGTGTGCTAGGTGCTTCTGGTGGTGGTGATGCTACTGCTGCCACCTGTGGCATATAATAGTAGCAAAAAAGAAGAGAGACAAAAATAAATAAATAAACAAAATAAATGTATGAAAGTGAAAGGCTAGCAACAGTGAAAGGGAAAATAATGAATATTGCTTTCTTATCTATGCTGATATGTGGTGAGAGAGGACATGCAGGTGGCTGGTGTGACAGAGCAAGATGCAGAGGACAGGAAGAAATGGAAACAGATGATCCGCTGTGGTGACCCCTAATGGGAACAGCCGAAAGAAGAAGAAGATCTATGCTGATACTGATACAGTGAAACATAGTAACCTTTTAATAGCAGGACTTAACACAGGTATGTCATCTACCTGTTAGTCTTATTATAACATATGGGGGCGTTAAGCCAAAAGCCATGCTCATATGCAGTCTGACATAAAAAATGCTAATTGCAGGAGCTATTTATAAAGACAGGACATATATGCTTGTGGTGTGATATTTGAGTTTTGACAATAATAGTACTGTACAAATATAAAATAAACTTGCTGATCCAACAATAAATATGTCCAGTACAAGTTAAAGGGAAAGAATAGATACTTCTGTTGTATAGCATGAAATGCTCAGCATCCTACTACTTGTTATGGATATTTACATATATGGACCTCATAGTGGTGGTGTATTCATATTAGTGGGATGATAAATATTCTTTACCATAACAATATTTTTTGGAAGGGGAGGAATTAAATCCACATCTATACTAATAATCTCAGTACACATAAACTTAACCTGATGATCCACATGTCTACCTATTCATAGCAAAGTGTTTTGCCATGAAACATTGACAAACCACTTTGCAGTTAAACTATGATAAAGGACAATTTATTATTCCAGGGCTAAAAATCCAAAGGGGGATATTCCAGGGTAACTGACCATCACCACTGCTCTTTGCCTTGCTTTTATCACATTAAGTTGTCTGCTTAACAGATTAGATCATGGCTATAATTTGGCTCTCAGAAACCAACAAAGTATTAAAGACTTTTCGTCTCCTCTTTGTAGATGATTTAAAACTGTATAGTTCATCAGATGAGGAACTGAAAGCATTAACTGCAAGTAATCAAAACTTTTTCAGATGATATAAAGAATGTCATTTGGTCTTGATAAATGTGCAGAAGAAACCTTTAAAGCAGGAAAGCTGCAGCACCAATAAAACAGTTTACTATCAAGAATTCGAAGTGAACTTGGTCAACTCCACTTCTGTCGAGAATTGGAATGTCGAACTCGGCAATGTTGAAAGCCGATATTGCCGAACTACAAACCTCACCCCTATCTCGACCCATATTAAAACCCATCTGTAGGTCGAATTTGGTTTGTGATTCGACAATCTCTGTGTTCGACAATGTGAGTTTCGAATTCTTTCGGTTGACCATATGTGGGTCGACCGAGTTTGCTTCTAATTTTTGATAGTAAACCAATAAAACATCAGTTTGGGACATAAATGTGAGATAAAAGAACTTGATCCAGAGGGAGTATATAAATATTTGGAATTGATAAAGAATCAACAATAAAACACAAACAAATGTGAATAAAACTCAGTAAAAAATATTTTAAAAGATTTAAATTAATTCTGAAAACAGTGTTGACATCTAGGAAGAAAGTTCAAGCTATAAACCAATTTGCTCTTCCTGTCCGAACTTACAGTTTTGGAGAGATTGACTAGCCCCAAAACGTGTTGGATAGATTAGATAGGAAAACAAGAAGGATGCTTCATGCTCGCCAAATTATTTATAAAATTCAGTGTATACCAAGATTACATATTCCCTGTTCTGAAGGAGGGATGGGCCTCCTCGAAATTGATTAAATGTATAGATCTGTAATCGTGGGGCTGCATACATATCTACTGACCTCACCAGATCTATACATAGAGAAAGTTTTAAAACATTAGGAGATTAAGTCTAAGATGACTTCTCTGCTTACTTTAGCAGAAGCGTATTGGGTGTCAAGCAGGAATGGAAATCAAACCAGAAGTAGATAAAAATCAGGCAGCAACTGAAAGTGCCAAAAAACAAAAGAAAGAATATAAGGTGAGGGATCAGATGAGAAGGCAAGGAATGTGGAAAATGCATAACTATAGTCACAAGTACAGAAAACTCCTGCAACAACCTCATGTTGATCAGGATCAAACACTGGAATGGTTAAGGAGATGTGAATTTAAATCAAAAGATGAAAGGTTAATACTGGCAGCCCAAGACAGTGGACTGCGTACTCATTGGTTTGCAAAGTCAATTTAACATATGGATGAAACAGACAAATGTAGGTTTTGTATAACAGAATTGGAAACAGTCACACATCTTGTTTCTGGTTGTGATATACTAATGGCAGAAGAACTGTATATTGAAAGACATAATAATGTGGCAAGACTGCTGCATTGGGGATTGTGCAAACATTATAATATTGAAGTAGCTGAAAAACACTGGAAACATGAGCCACAAAGCATTATATAAAATGATATCACATGGGCTCCCCCATTACCAACAGTTCAAAAAACATATGCAAGAAAACCAGATATAGTAGTCCATGAAAATAAAACAAATGTAGCATTAATCATTGAAATTGCTACACCCAGTGACTCCATTGTCTAACATACAGAGACACAGTCATAAAATACTGGGATTTTCAGGCAGAAATGAGGGCAATGTGGAAGGATACCCAGACAGTTCCAATAGTAGTAGGAGCAATGGATCTTATAAAAAGGAATTTACAATCATACTTAGATATGTTACTAATACATGTAACTCCATATGAATTGCAGAAGGAGTCATTACTGTGCGCATTGTGGGAGCTGCAAAGAGCATTTCTAGCTAACATCAAAGACTGAAACAATATTAATTTCATGAACTTTAATCATACTTTGACTTAGGAATGGGGTCCATTCCCATCATGGTATTAGAAACCCAAAAGGCTTGGAGAAATTAAAACCAGAGGAGGCCTGCAGAAGCACGCTGCAAACATTGGACAGTCATACTACTACCCTTGAGCTATGCCAGCACAGTCTATAATTTATACAGGATTACTTTTAATGGCTTCAGCTGCTAGAGTGCCAACAGAGACATTTTTTCACAACAGCATGTATACTCACCCCTGCACTCTCTGAGGTGCTCTTGTCTGCTCCTGTGCATCTCCCAGTTCCCTTTTCTCTCTATAAGGACTAGAGACATGAACAGAGCATAATACAAAACTAGATGGTGGCATGCAGTGTTAGGTTATTGATTTAGCTAAAAGATAGTATACTTACAGTACTGAGGTGGTGACGGCACCCTAACGTAAGTCTCATGTCAGCCAAGGATGTCAGGCTTGTGTCCAGTTATGTCACTGTAGTGGTGAAGTCATCATTCCTCCATGCATGGGATGCCAGTAGTATGGGTGACAGCCTTGTCAAACTATTCCAGGCATCCACCATATAGGCATCCCCATAAGTTTAACCAACATCATCTGTAACGCAATGGAATAAATAGGTTCATAAGTAGGTACTAGGCTATCTGCCCGAAGGCATTTATAAGCCTAGCCAGAGTGTGTCAGCTGTCGCCGCCCCATTGATTAATTAACTGAGCCTCTGTCAAGAAGAGCCAATGCAGTGATCCCAGGGGTGTATTTTCTGTTACTCATCCACTCATCAAGGTTTCTCTTGAAGAGTGTTAGTGAGGGGCTCTGCCTAATGTAGTTAGGAATTTTGTTCCAAAGCATGGGGAGTCTCTGTGACAGTAATCTATCCCTCCAGCATGTTCTATTTATTGCTGTGGCAAGGTGTAGCTCACTAGAGCGAGTGGCTCGCAGTGACTTGGATTTCTTTAGGTGGAGCATGTCCATCAATTCTGAGTTGGACATGGCTTTGTAAGTCAGGCAGAGATCACCTCTGAGTAAGCGATATGCGACTGAGTACAGCTGGAGTTTTTCCAGTCGGGCTGCATAGGACATATGTTTGAGGCCAGTAATCCTCTTGATGAGGTACTTTTGTGGTCTTTCCAGCTGTTGGAATTGTCTTGTGAGGTACATTTCAAATGGGGCATTGTACTCTATGATGGGTCTGATTAGTAACGAGTAGAGGGGCACTATAACCTCTTTATTTCTAGATGTGAACCCTTTAGTAATTAGATGGGCTATATAGAACGATTTCCTAACTACTTTGGCAATATGATTGTCAAAGGAGAGATTACTATCTACCTGAGTCCCCAGATCTCTTATTGCCTCTTCTGTATTAAGGGGGCTGCCACCTATGTGGTAATTCATGGGTGTTTTGTTTTTCCCAAATGGGATGACTATGCATTTTTTGGCATTTAGCTTGAGACCATGACTTTGACACCAGGTGTCTGTCTCAGTGAGGCCCTTTTGGAGAATGCCCGTGTCAGCCGGAGAATCAATTATGGCTCCCAGTTTGCAGTCATCGGCGAACTTGGTTAGCCATAGTCCTCCTGTGTTTGCCTGTACTTCTAAGAAGTATATGCCAAACAGTAGGGGTCCCAGGACCGAGCCTTGTGGAACACCACTTGTGACTGGTTTAGAGTCGGACCTGGAGCTCACTATTCTTACCGTGTGAGTTCTGTCTGTAAGCCAGTTGGCAACCCATCTCATGATGTAGGTGTTTATGTTGAGGCTGGTGAGTTTTTCTATAATTCCCGAGTGGGGAATGGTGTCAAAAGCCTTGGTGGGATAAAGGTAGGCTATGTGAACTACCTTCGCCTCATCTATGGCCTTGGTGACTGTCTCGAAGAAGTCAACCAGGTTTAGTAGGCATGACCTGCCCTTAATAAAGCCGAACTTGGTGGGGTCAAGTATTTGGAGATTCCCAATGTCTTTGTTAATGAATTCCATGATGATGCGCTCCATAGCCTTACAGACCAGGCTAGTCAGGCTTATGGGGTGATAGTTACCAGGGTCAGTTGTGGCCCCTCCTTTGCAGAGTGGAATAACCATTGCTGTGCACCATTCTATGGGCACATAGCCTGTGGAGAGGCTGAGGTTGAACAGTGTGTTTAGGTGGGGGGTTAGTTCGTTCTGTAGTTCATGCAAGATGCAGCCTGGGACACCATCTGGCCCCATTGATGCTGTGCTTTTGGCTTTTGAAAGGGCTATTTTCACCTGTGTGTCTGTGATTTGTGGGACACTACACTTTTCCGGTATTGTTGTGGACCCTTTTGTGGGCGAGAGGGGTTGAAGTTTGCACTGAATCTATCTGCCAGGATGTTGTCAATATCAGTGGGTTCAGTATATTTTGTGCTATTTTGCACTAGCTCAGAGCATATCTGTGAGTTGCCACTTAGATTCTTGACATAGCTAAAGAAGGCTTTGTGGTTATCTTTTGAATCCTTGGCTATTTTTCTTTCGAAGTTAGCCTTGGAGAATTTTATGAGGGACCTCAGTTTCTTACTGATACTGATCAGGGATGCCTTTCCTTCTTGGGATTTGCTTTTTTTCTGAACTAGTTTCCTCCTTCTATTGTATAGCCTGTTTATGGCAGGGGTCCACCAGACTGGTTTCCTTCTCTTAGGGGAGTGAGTCTTGGTTTTGCTAGGGATGACATGATCCATGCATCCTTGTAGGTGCTCATAGAGTGCATTTGCAAAGTTCCTGCATCTTGGACACTGTTATCCTTTAGCGTGGGGGCTGTAAAACTTACCACCTCTGTCTTAAGTAAGGTGACATTTGCTATAGAAAAGTTTTTCACTGTGGTTTCCTTGGTTGGTGGTGGTGGTGTGGTATGGACATCCAGAGAGATTAGTTTATGGTCTGATCTAACCAGTGACGGGTTGACCTCTGGTGTGGTACACCTGTCACCCATGTTGGTGATGATCAGGTCCAATATGTTTTCACCATTAGTAGGGAGTTTACCAGCTGATCCAGGGCATTTGAGTTGATAAATTCCAGGATGCGCTGGACCTGGGAGTTTGTACTTGAGTAGTTTTCCCAGTTAACGGTAGGGTAACTGAAATCACCCAATATCAGGGTGTTCGGTAGGACCTTCATGTTTTCCAGTGTCTCCAGAAAGGCAGAGTGGTGGTCCTGGCTCATGAAGGGTGATCTGTAGCAGACCACAATTTGCATTGCAGATTTGCCTGATATTAGTTGCACATGGATGATCTCAGAGGTATCATGCTGCGCCACTAACCTGGAGGTGTAGGTATCCTTAATGAATATGGATACACCCCCTCCTTTTGTGTTTCGGTCCATGTTCTGTGGCCGAAATGTGTGGTATGAGTTGTAGCCCAGTAGTGCTGGGGTGCTCTGTGGAAACTTGAACCAGGTTTCAGTTACTGCACAGATGTCGAAGTTGTCCATACTGAGGAGTGCTTGGAGCACGTGCATTTTGAGATTTAAACTCCTGGCGTTGAGTAGTATAACCCTCATTTTTTTTATTTGTGCTGTTTACGGAGGCGGGTTTGACTTTTGAGCCTTGCCTAAAAAAGGCACTATGGGGGCAGCAAGAGCCTTGGCCAGTATTCAAAAGCCTAGGGGTGACAGGTGCAAGCCGTCTCTTGCGAAGCAACAAGACTTGTCAAGCATGTCATCCCAGGCTGACAGACACTGGATCCCCTTTGAATGACGCCAGAAGCTTAGCCAATTGTTGAAATTGATAATTTTTTCTTTATACTGCGTCATCATGGACCTCATAAATAAGGATAGATGTGACCTCCAAACCCTGGATACATCCCAGTTCAGTTTTGTCAAGGACAGATCATGCCTGCTAAACCTGGTGACTTCTTCAAGAACATGATCAGAGCCATAGATGAGAGCAAAGCCATGTACACTGCCTATCTTGACTTGGCCAAGTCCTTCAACACTATCCCACATTCAGGCATCACTGACAAACTAACACAGTTGAATATCAACCCTATGTTGTCAGGTGGGTTGCAAACTGGCTCACAGATTCAAAGTGGGAAACTTTACCTCTACCAGCAGACCTATCATCAGTTGGGTCCCACAAGAGTCAGTGCTGGGCCCTCTTGTTTGGCAAATACTTCTCAGATGTCCAGGCCAAAACAGAGGGGCTGTGGATAACCAAGTGTGTAGAAGACTACAAATTAGGTGCTATCATTGAATCTCCTAAGGATGTTAGCGTACTTTAAAAGGGACTTACACAGACCAATGACTCAGAGCATATCTGCGAGTTGCCACTTAGATTCTTGACATAGCTAAAGAAGGCTTTGTGGTTATCTTTCGAATCCTTGGCTATTTTTCTTTCAAAGTTAGCCTTGGAGAATTTTATGAGGGACCTTAGTTTCTTACTGATACTGATCAGGGATGCCTTTCCTTCTTAGGATTTGCCATGGTCTTAAACTAAATGCTACGAAATGCATCACCATTCCCTTCTGTAAAAATAATGTCCTGCTGATTATGAAATAAACAATAATATCTTAAGTGCCAATTCAGTGGTGAGAGACCTGGGAACACAAATTGGCTGTGACCTCACCTTTGACCACCGTGTGTCTACTGTGGTGAGGAAGGCATTCTATGTCACTCACCTGTTTAGCGAAGGTATTAGCTCAAGAGCAAAAGGGGTTATAACTCCCCTGTACTCATTCCTCATCAAGCCTATTATAATGCTCCCTTTGGTATGTACTATACCAGACACCTGCAGCAACTTGAGAGACCTCAGAGATTTCTAACTAAGACAATTCAGGGTCCCCAGCACGTGTCATATATGGACAGACTGAAGCCATTGTTACTGTATTCAGTAGCGTATAGACTACTTAGAGGTGACTTATGTCTGGTTTACAGAGATATCTCTGACCCAAATCTAATGGAAATGCTGCACATCCATAAGTCAAATGGGATTAGAGTCACCCATTCCAGGCACCTCAATCTTGCCTGCAACATAAACAGGACCTACTGGAGAGACAGATACATCTCTCAGAGTTTGCCACTGCTCTGGAATAGGCTTCCAGTCCATATCAGGCAGAGCACCTCCATGACCCTGTTTAAGCATAACCTGGATGACTGGATGGGAAACCATAAATTTCTGCCGGGGATTGCCCTGACTTCTCTCCTGGACATGAGTAGTCCTTGATAGAAAATCCTTGGGCATAGACAATATCTCTCATCTAGTATTATATTGGGATTTAACTCATTCAATCCAATGGAGCTCAGGAAATTTGCACTGTAACTTCCAATGGGCGGAGCCTAAGCCTTTTGACAGAATCAAATTATGTCTTCACATTTCAAACAAATGTTCATATCTCTGGAACCATAGGGAATATGAAACAAATATAAATGGCAAACTCTTCAGCGCAAACTATTTTTATAGTCATAGTATTCTTTAGATTCTAGGTCTTAAAACAAAGTTTATAAGTCACAGTAAACAAAGTAACTATTATATTTGTAATATGTTGTAAACAACTTACAATATCTCGACAACCACTCAAGTTACACACATACTATCAGCAGCATTATATTCAACTAACTCTGAGCTTTCATAGTAGGCTAAGGAGTTTTGTCTGTGTTACTTGGTTGTTGAGATATAAGAAAATATGAAATTATATCTATATAGATTAATATCATAAAAACAGCAGTTAATTACTATTTACCTTCACTAGACAGAGGTCAAATATTAATGCAGTTGAGTTTGTCATCGTGTAAGCTTTAAGATGAAATCTTTTAAAACCTAGTATATAGCAATGTTTTGGAATTATTGATGCAAATATGAACAAGCAATATTTGACACCTAGAGACGTCAGTAGGAGTTAACTGCAGATAGACCTGGAGGCATCACTCAGATGTAATGAGTTAATGGGTAGGCTTGTAAAGATCCTCTGGTCAATAGCCTAGTAACATCATATGAACCTATGAACTGTGACCCAGTATAACCCTCCTGAAGGAGCCTCCAGATATAATGCACATGGAAGATGTCCAAAGAAATCTTGGACATTTCACACCATCTCTCTGCTCTAAATGGAGTACTACCCTCATGTTCTCCATCCATAATTGTTTCACCTTCAAAAATCTCAGGAAAAATGGTAAAGAATTGGTATCAAAACTGTTCCTACATGTCTCATCCTCCATGCAACAGTGGGCACTGATGTGCAGCTGATTTGCATGATGGTTGGCAAAATAATAAAATATAGGTACTTATGCTATTATGATTTTATGAAACATGGCAGTCCTTCATCCATTTGTTCTGAGAATAAATGCTCAACAGTACAATTCTTTCCACCCTAACAATGTTGGCTTCCTGTACATTTGTGGACCTGCCCAAGGGTCCTTAGGTGTACTCACAGCATTACATTGTAATCTTCACAATGTTTATCAGGTTTGCTCATCATGTAGATTGAGACATTTGGAAACAATAATGATGTAACTCCTAATTAACATAATAATCATACAAGGAGGAGAATCTACATAATATAAGCACAAGAAGCCTAGAGCATTGAAGAAAACAATTGTGAAAGGTATTTACATCCTGCAAGCTGCTTTAGTTGACAGCTTGTTTTTCTGACTCAGATATCTACTTACATGAGGTACGTACTGCTTCTCACAGTTGTATAACTTTAGCTTTAAGTATTCCTCTACCATAATGTCATTTTGTCAGTAATTTTAAGAAACATTTGCTAAAACTCCATTATGAATTACATTGCAAGTCTTCTGCATGTAACTGACTGCAAGGTTGTTGCAGTAGATGGGAGACACCCCCCCAGGCCCACATTATGAGGAATGTTCACTACTATTTTACTGTTATTCGCCCTGCACATATGCAATTAGCCACAACCTTGGCACAAGTGGTATTGCAGTTATCAAGTATTGTTGCTTAGTTGCACTTTTGTAATTGTTTTATGAGAAATATGTATTCAGTACATCTGCAATGCATGACATTTACTTCAGGATTGTGGGCAGACGGATTCACTGTCATGCACAAACTGAGTGCAATATATGGCCTTGTACTATAGGATTATTGTACAGATTCAATAGGGTTACGAAAGAAAAGGCTATTAATTCCCTGTTTTCTGTGCCAAAAGAGCAATGTCTAAAACACAGGATCCTAAGAAATGTGTTGAATCCACTGGTCTATCCACATCCACCTGCAAAATATTTCACTTTTTTATCACAAAATTTACCTGCTAAGAAATATGAAAACAATTGTCAACTGATTAGTTAAACATCTGTAACAGGAAAATATTTAAGCAAGAACTTTTTGAGTGCCTTTATAGCTCATTATTTACTAGCATGGTTTTGTTCCTGTGTGGATTTGTCAAATCAAGGTCAAGTCTGACACGTCTAACTTCACTCTATTGCTTTCTTTCTAAGATATATTCCTTATTATTAACTGTAGGCCATCAGGTCTCCATGATCAAATCAAAAGGCAGAAGAATCACAGTCCTACTTTACACAAATGGATGACGGTGACATTATGAGAGGTCACCAGAGATATATCCATGTTGTTCCTGAGGATACTTATGCAGAAAATCACATAACTGAGTCTTTGAACCCAGGTACACTACGTCCATCAAATGTACTGCGGCAACCAGCTATCTTAGATAGAGGTGGAAGGTTCTGAATTTGAGATGAGTCGTAATGCCACCCAAAGTCCTTTGAAGCATGCTGTGACTGACAAATGCCTCCCAGACGGGTCCAACTACAGACACACTAGAAAAGGCTACAGAAGCTCTACCTCTTTGGCATATTAAGCCACCTTTATTCTACAGGTTATTTTAAAGTACAAGTGACCAACACTGACCATGTGGTGCATCTGATTGAGCAATATAGTGCAACTGTGTTTATTATGAGTGTCATTAATAACTATGAATCCTTTGAATATCAAAGCATAAAAGACTGACACACAGACAGTTGAAACAGAAAACATTTACTCTTATCTGCTACCTACTTTCTTTAGTAGCATGAGAAAGCAAGTAGTGTGTTGCATGAGATTGCAGTATATCAGGAGATATTTTTTCCTTCCCTCACTGTCGTATGACCTCAGAGTCAATATTTATAATTATCAGGGGGTCTGGGTTATGGAGCAGGCAAAGGCGCTGATTGTAGTACTATCTGTATTTTGTGTGGTGTGAGTCAGATTTAGACAAATGAACATTTAAATTTGAGCAGAGAAACAAAACAAACAAAAAAAACAAAACAAATCTACAGTGTTTATTTGTAATCCACTCACACCCAAGATATACTAGTAAGCCCCAACAGTGCCCCAAACTACCCCCAGAATAAAACATGCCCCTACGTACCTTTATAAATTATGACCTGCCTGCTGAGCTCTATATCTGATTCTGTCTTTTTTTAATTTTTTTCCCTGATATCCAGTGGTCTAAGGGTCTAAAGAGTGACCTGAACCTGACTCTGGTAACTCTCTGTAATAATAATAATAATAATTGTAATAATAATAATAATAATAATAATAATAACATTCCTTGGAACTTCTTGGTGGATAAAACAGTAGAAATCATTGTTGGCTTCCTAGTCTTCTGCAGTTTGAACTGACCAAGTCTTACGATATCTCAGTGTTGCTTACCCATGCACTTCATAAGCAGATTGCATAATTGGACAGTGCAGTGGTAGCATTGTCACCTCACAGTAAGAGGTTCTCTGGTTCGATTCTCGGCTGGGGTGGCTTCTGTGCAGAGTCTGCATGTCCTCCCTGCATCGTGTGGGTTTCCTGCGGGTGCTCCAGTTTCCTCCCACATCACAAAAACATGTCTCAGGATTGTTTCTCCCTGGGCCTCTGCTGAAAATTGGCTTAGTTCCAAGTCGGACTTTCCCGGTAAACAAATATTAAAAAAAAAATCTATAAATAACCCTTGCTGGAGTAAGATAACCATCGCTGTATCAGCAAAATAGTCACTTAATCCAAACCATTGCTGAACTACTGAAGCACAGCATTTTTATGACAAATTGACTACTTTTGTGTTGCCTAAATCCTAAATCCTTTCAAGATTTCAAGGACTCTATGTATCCCACAAAGAAAAAAAATAATAATAACGAGGTAAATTAAATAAAGTTATTTAGTCAATAGCAGCATAGAAAATTAAACTAAACCAAAAGAAATACAAAGTACATATGTGATGTACCTTATTCCAATGAAATCTGAGATGTAAACACTTTTGATAAAATGTTTTAACTTGGGATGGGAGCCATTGCAGTTGAAAATGATTGCTGCAGTTCTCATTGCCACAATTTGCTACTGGTAGCACAGGAAAAGTTATTGTTGTAACCATCAGTGAATCGAAAGTTATGAGCTCTAACTGAGCTGTTTGTTGGAAATTATTTAAACAACAGAAGCCAGATGGAGTGAAAGCCTATCTGTATTTTTGCAAAAGTAGAGGACATTATTATCGAGTTTATTGCATTGCAGTAGACAATTGCTGAAACAAGAAATGGCAGAGCATTGCTTGACTAAATAAAGACATAGGGAATGCAGTAGACTTTAGATCCATCAGGCTTTGACACCATGTCAGACTCAAAGCCTGTCACAACAAGTGTACCACAGAGGCTCAGTCCTGGGCCCTTCTTGTTTAGCATCTACTTTTCCGAGTACAAAAGCAACAGGAGGTTATAGCTGACAAAGTTTGCAGATGACTGGCACACGGTGCCATAGTAGAAAACACATCAGCACAGATATGTCTTCAGAAGAGAATAGTCATACCCTTGAAAAAAAAGGTTACCCCCCCTACCAAATAATAGGTGGCAATCCACTGAAGCAAAGAAGTTATCAGGGACCTGGGGACCCAGGTTGATAGATCCGTCAAGGTCACACAAGGCGAGACTAACCTCGACACAGCTATTAATAGGGCGACGTGCTGGAGGGGATTCATCATCACCCAAAGACTCTGTATGCTAAAAATCCAATATGTGAGGCATGAGCACAGAGACCCTCGCTGGCCTTTCAAGAGAGAAATGGATGAATGGATGGGATATACCACCCCAGGGAATAGTTCCCCATACTAAAGGGGGGCGTAGTAACAAAAAACTATGCTTGTAAATTGTAAATGCCCTCGGGCAGATAGCCTAGTATGAACCTATGAACCTATGAACCTATAATTGGCTAGGTGGTTTGGAGGAAAGAATAAGAAAGAAAAAGGACATATTAGGCAGAATTATCATTGTGTAAATGCATTCCTGAGAAAAAAAGTACAGTTGTGTACCTACCATAAATGTAGATGTTCGAGTGTATTCACTGTTGCAGTCATTACTCTTGGGTTATCCTGCTGGCAGGCGATCCGCGGTCAGCCAGAATTCCAAAGTCTAGGTCCGGCGTCAGTTGCTGTCACCTCTTCCTTGATGTCAGTGCGCCAGGGGTATAAAAGAAGCAGCTGACACCATTTTCTTCAGTTTTTCTTGCCCCAGATGTCAGGTGCCCCAGAATAGGCTAAAAATATTATGCCAATAATTATTCATGCAGTAAAATAAACATTTCCTTCATCTACAAGCAAATACACCACATAGGTTGTATAAGATAGAGAAGTAAGGGTAAGTCCCAGCAAAGAAAAGGGGGATGTAGGGTGGGTAACCTGGACTGCAACAGTGAATACACTTGAACATCTACATTTATGGTAGGTACACAACTGTACTATGTTCATCGTGTTTCACTGTTGCAGTCATTACTCTTGGGTTGAATCCCAAAGCTAAGGCTGGGTGGCTGGGCCTAAAGAGGATTAAGAGAGGCTATAAGGCCTTGCAAAACTGCAGTGGCGAAGCCTGCTCTGGATTTAGAGTAGAGAGGTAAATGGTAGTGCTTTGTAAAAGTGTGTATTGAACTCCAAGTTGCAGCCTCTAAAATGTCTTTGGTTGGTACTCCTCTGAGAAAGGCTGCTGAAGTGGCTGCTGCCCTGGTAGAATGAGGTCTAATAGCCTTGGGCACTGATTTGCCATGTTGTGAGTAGCAGAAACGAATGCAGTTGCCTACCCATTTTGAAATAGTCTGTTTTGAGATAGGCTTTCCTTGAGATCCTGCAGCAAATGCCACTAAATGTTGCTCAGTTTTTCTGAAAGCTTTAGTTCTGTCCAAGTAGAAGCATAGCTGTCTGTGTATGTCCAAGGAATGCAGAAGTCTTTCACCCTTATTCTGTGGGTTTGGATAAAAGGTAGGCAGATGAATAGTTTGGTTGAGGGCCGCACTGGGCACTACCTTAGGCATAAATGTTGGGTTCGTTCTTAGAGAAACCCTGTCTGGATGGAAAATGATGAAAGGTTCCACAGCCATGAGTGCCTGTAGCTCTGAAACGCATCTTGCATTGGTTATTGCTAGGAGCAGAGCTGTTTTCCAAGATAAAAACTTTATATCAGCTGTATTGGCTGGCTCAAAGGGCAGCAGTGTGAGTTTTTCCAAGACATAATTGAGGTCCCATGCAGGTATTGGGGCTCTCCTTGGAGGTCTTATGTTTTTAGCCCCTCTGAGGTACTGTCTTATAAATGGATGGGAAAAAATAGGAGGTTCCGTATTGTAATGAGCTGAAATGGCTGAGGCATGAATTTTAATTGATGAAAAGGACAGGCCTTTGTCCAGCATCTCAGTTAGGTATTGTAAAATCTGAGGAATATTTGGTACAGATGTGTCAAGTCATTGTGCCTGGTTCCAAGCATAGAATCTTTTCCATTTGTCTTCATAAGACTTTCTGGTACTGGGCTTCCTGGTCTCCAAAATAACATCCATCACTGCTTTAGAAAGAGGTGTGTTTTGAAAGGTTACATTATCTGCCATGCTGCCAGATTTAGGGTCCTGAGTTGGCTGTGCAGAATCTGATTGTTTCGCTGGGTCAGTAAGTGAGGAATAAGAGGCAGTGTCCAGGCTGGGCCTTGAGACAAATGTTTTAGGATTGAGTACCAGTGCTGGCGTGTCCAGTCTGGGGCAATCAGGATCATTTTTGGCTTCTCTTGTCTGACCTTTAGGAGTACCTTGGGGAGGAGAGGCAGAGGAGGAAAGGCGTATACTGTTAGACTTTTCCAGCTCAATGATAGGGCATCCACTTTCCATGCTTGCTTGTAATAAGTCTTTGTGCAGAATTTTTGTAGTTGGCAGTTGTGAGGGGAGGCAATAGATCTATGTCTGGGCATCCCCAATTCTTTATTATCATGCTGAAGACTAGTGGATCCAGTTTCCATTCGTGGGGATCCGTAAGGTTTCTGCTTAGTTCGTCTGCCAGAGTATTATTCTTTCCTGGCAGGAATTGTGCTTGCAAGTGTACTTGATAAGTCGATGCTGTGTTCCATAAAGTCATGGCTTGTCTGCAGAGGGGGTAGGAATGTGTGCCTCCCTGCTTGTTTATGTACCACATGACTGTAGTATTGTCCATCCTTATCACTAGTTGGCCTGGATGGAGTAAATCCTTGAAAGCTGTCAGGGCATTCTGAACAGCTAGCCTCTCTTTTTGATTGATATGTAGATGCATTTGGCTTGTGGGCCATGTGCCCTGAATACATTTTCCTGTCATGTGTGCTCCCCAGGCATAGTCTGATGCATCTGTTGTTATTGACTGCCTGGCTGTGGGTAGAGTGAAAGGCTTTCCCTTTTTGAGGTGACAGGCATGAGCCCACCATCGAAACTCCTGTTGTAGGCAAGGAATGAGGGTAATTAATGCTTCCAGGTTTTGACAATGTTGAGTCCAGACACTTTTTAGGTACCATTGAAGTTTCCTCATATGCAGTCTGGCATATGGAATTAGCAGTATGCAGGATGCCATGAAGCCCAAAGCCTGCAGAATTTTTCATGCAGATAACTGGGTCTTTGTTGCCAAGATTTTGAAGTAAGAAGTTAGATGTCTTTGTTTTTCTGGCGTGAGATAAGCCATCTGGGCAGTTGTATTTAAGCTTGCACCCAGGAATATTATTTTTTGAGAGGGTACTAGTTTTGATTTCTTTTCGTTTACTGTGTACCCTAGGCAAATTAATAATATTTTTACAAACGCCAGATGCTTTAGTAGAGTGTCCTTGTTCTCTGCTTGTATAAGGCAGTCGTCCAAGTAGGGATAAATCTGAATTCCTCTTTGTCTGCAAAATGCAATTACTGGTGCCAGGCATTTTGTGAAGACCCTGGGCGCAGTAGATAAGCCAAAGGGCAGTGCAGAGAATTGGTAGTGCTTTGAGCCAGCTATGAATCTGAGGTATCTTCTGCAAGATTGTCTGATTGATATATGCAGGTATGCCTCTTTTAAGTCCAAAGTTACAAGCCAAGCCTTCTTGCCCAGCATGGGCAGAAGCTGCTGCAGAGTTAACATTTTGAATTTTGGAATGTCCAGAAACGTGTTTAGAACAGACAGGTCCAGTATTGGTCTCCAGGTTTTGTCCTTTCTGGGGACTAAGAAAAGTCTTGAGTAAAATCCTTGTCCCTGCTCTTGCCATGGTACTTGCTGAATGGCCTTCATTTGCATAAGGCTCGAAACTTGTTTTTGTGCCTCTGCCCATTGATTGTGTGGCAGGTTTGACATACCTTTTGCCTTTGGCAGGGTGTGAAAGTGGAACCTGTAACCCTGGGAAACTATATTCAATACCCATTTGTCCTGGGTGATCATGTGCCAAGAGAGAAACATGCTAGTTTTCCCCCTAAGGGGCTGCAAGAAGATAAGTGCTTGGTGCTGGCAGAGGAAAGTCATTGGGACTGTTTCCTGTATGGCTGTGCTTTGTCTTCTCCAGTTTTGGAGGTAGAAGCACCCCACTGTTTAGGCCTGTATGAGCCCTGGGGCTGGAATCTGTCTCTGGGATGTCTGTATCTGCCTCTTTGTGGCCTGTCCGACACTGGAAACGACCATTTTTTTGTAGGCCAGTTCCTTCTAAATTTTGGTGGCTGCACCTGTAAGAAATCCTTTACTGTTTGCATTTCGCTTTGTCCTCCATTTTCTTCAAAACCTCTTCTCTGCTTTAACACCGAATAAAGTATCGTGCTGTAATGGAGCATCTAATAATTTTGCTTTAACATGATCAGGCAGATTTTGTTCCTTTAACCAAGCGTGTTCTCCTAATGACAGAACCCGTAACTGCGGTCCTGCAGGAGGCCTCCAGAAAGTCAAAACCACATTGCAATGTATGCTTTCCCACTTGTTCAGTTTCATGCAATAAATCCTGTATTTCCTTATTTTCTGTACAATCAGAATTGGTCAAAATTTTCTGTTTTAACAGTGACATTAAGTATTGCTGATATTTAATCATATGAAATTGACAATTTAAAGCTCTCACAGCCAAAGTAGCAGAAGTATAAACCTTTTTTTCCCCATCTGTCTAGAGCCCTTGAGTCCCTGTCAGAAGGGAACAGGGTTTTTAGCAGTAGCGGCCTTAACCCACTTGGGACCCTGAGAAATAGTTTCTGGGTCAGCAGTAGGGTTTTTATAAAGAAATTTATGAGTGTCAGGAACCCTGTAATATCTGTCTGGTTTAACAGGAGCTGGAGGTAAGGAATCTGGTGAAAGGCCGGACTCTGAAAATACATCATCTACAATGTCTAGCACAGAGGGAATAGCAAGAGGCCTGTGCTGAGGAAGTAAAAGAAAATCTCTGAGCCTTTTCTTTGATTCTGAGTAATCTTGGCTCTCCCAGTGAAAGTGCTCCCTCATGGAATGCAGGGTTTCCCCAAAAGAAAAATCCTCAGGAGGAGACGCTGAAGGAATGGATTCTTCTGCATCAGAATCCTCATAGGGAGGAAGAGAATATTCCTGTACAGAAGAGGAATCAGAGGAAATGGAAACCTGATCTGAAGAGTCATAGTCTGTCTCTTGCCTAGGTCTTTTGTCAGGAGGGGGATGGGAACCCCTGATCAAGGTAATAAGGTCTTCGGCCATTTTGAGCATCTGTTTTATAGGCATGGAGGTCTGTTCTGAAAAATGCTGTACTTCTTTCTTTGTCTTTAAAGCTGCTTTCGTTTTTGCTTTTGTAGCTGAGGTAGGCTTTACATATAACTGTGTAGGTCTGAATACACCCTCAGAAGCCGATGGCTGCTCAGCGGCTCCGGACCCATCTGAGGGAAAGATTTCTGAGTGTCCAATACCTTGAGTATCCAGAGACCTAGCTGGCTCCATGTGGGAGTCGTCAGTGGCCTGTGGCTCTGAGGTAGCGGGTATCAGGGGCTGTGAAAGCACCTCGCTGAAAACCGGCGAACCTGCGACTGGCTTAGTGGAAGCCTCGTCGGTTTTGGATCTTGGATGCCTGTCCTTCTATTTTTCCTTGCATTTTTTAGAAATTCCTGTCGTCGGCTGTTCTGACGGCATTATGTAATTGAATTTTTGGCCAAAGTAATAGTAAGCAAAATCAAAGCGACGCTTAATAGTGCGTCTGTTGAATCTAGCACAAAACCGACAGCTAGCAACGTTATGATCAGGGTCTAGGCAAGGAATACAGTAAGAGTGATAATCCTTAGGAGGTATTTGCTTTCCACTAAAATACAATTGTTAACTTTTTCTGACATCAGTCTGGAGCAAGAAAAAAGTTTCCCAATGAAGACTTCAGATCTGAAATTTGTCTGTGAAAATCTCAGGAGTCATCCGACCGGCACTTGTGAACTGCTTTTGCTTCGGGCACCGCGCGGCAAGAAAGACTGAAGAAAATGGCGTCAGCTTCTTCTTTTATACCCCTGGTGCACTGACGTCAGGGAAGAGGCAACAGCAACCAACGCTGGACCTAGACTTTGGAATTCTGGCCGACCGCGGGTCGCCTGCCAGCAGGATAACCCAAGAGTAATGACTGCAACAGTGAAACACGATGAACATCAGGAAGATTTAGAGTGCTGGGTAGGATGTAAAATCTTAAGAGCGGTGGGGTTTAAGGTATTATAGTGAAAAGACCCTGTACAATTCATGGAAAACTGGATACATCAACTGACAGAGGGAATTGTTTAGATAAGCAATCTAACAGAGCTGATAGGGCGAGTAATCAAACAATAAGGGAATATAGCCTTGTAGTTTAATTCCATAGTCTGCATAGAAAGGTGGTGTTTAGGAGGTGTCTTTTTATTGGGGGTTGCAAAGTGAAAATTATGGAGAATTTTGTACTCTTTGTGTATTTTCAGAGGAAACAATGTATGCCATCTGTGTGGCACTTCAGACAAGTGAGGCCAGTGGTCTAGTTGATTTACCCTCATTTATTTTATTTATTTATTTTATTTTACATTTGTTTACCGGGCTAGTCTAACTGGATACATGTCCATTTTCAGTAGAGGCCCGGGGAGAAAAGCTCCTAGGTACATACAGCTAATTAACTTATTTCTATCTATGAATAACAAAAATATGCAAAAGAAAAAATACAAAAAATAAGCACAAACAGTACTAAATTACAGGATAAAATAACAATTCTAGGTAAATAATCTGTATAGGATGCAGTTTTTTTTTTTTTTTTTTTGAAGGAGGGGGAGGATCAGAGTATAGAGTAACTATAGAGCTAGTCAGGTTTGGAACAATGACATAGCCACTGAGATTTGAGATATACTTTCAGATTGTTTTGAAACTGGAGAGAGGGAAGTGTAGAAATATCATTTGGTAGAAGATTCCAGGCTTTCCCTACAGTATTAGAAAAAAGAGAGTCACTGGCCTTGTTGTTTATTTTGATAGTATGTGCTAAGAGTTTATGTGAGGACCTTAGGGAATCTAGGTTTTATAGGGAGTGATTAGTGTGGATAGAGCAGGTGTTTTGGATGGTGTGTAAAGGGTTTTGTGAGCTATAGTTAGTTGATGGAATTTAATTAGGTTCTGTAGTTCAAGCCAGCCTAGCTGTTTTAAATTGAGGCAATGATGGGTTCTAAAAGGGTTTCCTGTGGCAAATCTGTTATTATAGGATTTTTCCAGTTTGCTGAAATTGTTTTTAGAAAGTTTAGTAAAGATGGGTGAAGCATATAGAAGAGGAGATATTAGATGTGTGTGTGCTATTGTTGTACGAGCAGAGGGTAGGAGAAAAGATTTAATCCGATACAGGGAGCCTAATTTTCTATTAACAGATTTAATAGTATTGTTTATACGTATATCAAAGTTTAGTTTATTCAGTTTAGTGGTAGGTTCTGGGGATATAATAGTATTGTTGGTGGAAGTGACTGAGAAATCCAGTGTGGGGAATTTACTAGTGGGAGAGAAAAGAAGGAGTTTAGGCTTTTTGGGGTTTAAGAGAAGGCATCTATGAGTGAACCATTTCTCTACTGTGTTGAAGACTTGTTGGGTAAGGTGTAGGAGGTCTGAAGAGGATGAGGCTGAGCATATAAGTGTGGAATCATCTGCATATTGTATACAAGAGGCTTGAGGGATGGCCAGGTGGAGGTCATTGATGAAAATGGAAAAAAGTAGAGGTCCAAGGATGGAACCTTGGGGGACACCTAGGTTGACTGGTAAGTGGGTAGAGAGAGACTTGTGCCATAGTACGGCCTGCTGTCTTTTGTCAAGGTAGGACTGGAACCACTTAATGGAGGATGTGTCAAGTGATAGGGATTTTATTATGGTGATGAGAATTTGGTGATTCACCATGTCAAAAGCTTTAGATAGGTCAATGAATAGGGCAGAAGAGAGTTTGTTTAGACTACGGTGTTTGTTTATAATATCTGTAAAGGACAGAAGGGCAGTGGAGGTACTATGTGAAGGTCTAAAACCATGCTGGCAGTTAGCTAGAAGGTTATTTTGTGTTGTGTTGAAGTAGTTGTTTATGGATGCATTTTTCCATAATCTTAGCTATAGGTGAAAGGAGGGCAATTGGTCGAAAGTTGGAAAGTTCAGTAGATTGGCCACCTTTGTGGAGGGGGATAATATGGGAGATTTTCCAAATGGAGGGGATATAGCTTTCAGTAATGGTTCTGTTGATTAGGATTGATATGGGGTAGGCAATGGATTTAGCGGCTAGTTGCAGAAATTCTGCAGGTAGTTGGTCTGCTGAGGGAGAGCATGGTTTCAATTTCTGAAGGAGGGTAAGTACATATGATGTAGGGATGGGTTGAAGTTGGAAGGAAGGAGAAGAGTTTGTTTTATTAGTAGGTAAAGTAAAGTTATCAGGTGAGAGCTGGCTAGCTAGTGTTTGTATTGTGTTAGTGAAGAATGTGTTAAATTCATTAGCTATATTTATTGAAGTTTTGTGTTCAGTATTTTGAGGGCTAGGAGTGGTAGTTTGCCCTGGGTGGAGTAGTTGGTTGATGCTGGACCAGAACCTCTGTGGTTTGGTTTGATTTGCTTGTTGGGAAAGTAGGTAGTAATTATTTTTATCTGATATTACAGCTCTTTTAGTTTGATTTCTTAGTTGTCTGAAGGTTTGTTGGTGGATAGGACTTTGAGTCTTTTTCCAAATTCCCCAATGTTTGTTTCTATCTTTGATTTTTTGTTTGGTTTCTTTAGACAACCATGGTGCATGTCAAAAATAGTTCTAAGGAGCCATATTTATTGGGTTGCAGCAGCACACAAAGAAAATACAAATATACAGAGATGTAATAAAGGAACCACGGAGCCATATGAAAAAAGATGCAGTTAAAAAAATGAAGGTTGCAAGACTATCAGTGGATTGATAAGTTATGTATATATGAGGAGAGGAAGGTAGAAGCATTATGAGGCACAGAGGAGTAGTGATAACTTAAGGAAAAATGGTAAACATCTTAGAAGGGAGAGTAATAATCATCATGAATTGGGAAATAATGGATAGCTGGGTAAACAAAACCCTGGAATGGAATGATACTAGATGGAGGTAAAATAATTAAGTCATATTGGAAGGTTGCCTGATGGTGCTGCATTTAAGTTTGTCTTCTTTTTTACATTTATATATTATCTGTATGAGTCCTTGTGTGAGAAGAGCAGAGACATATGAAAAAAAAAGATTGGAAATATCAGCCATAGGTCAAGCAATGGTTACACAGACTAAGGAAGGAAGGTGTGGAAAACCAGCTGATGATATAAATGGAATGGAGGCTAGAACAAAGAGATGCACGATGAGTAGAGGATCAAAGAATAAAAATCTGGACTGTGTGTTTACACTGTCTGACCAGTACACATGATTTGTATTCCTTGTTATTGCAATATAAATATATTCTGATTACACCATGCACATTGCAGTCTTTGGCAGGTCACATACGGAGAATCATACTGCAGATAATGGTAATATGCATTGTACAGCAGACTTGGAGGATCATACTGCAGATAATGGTACCATGCATTGTACAGCGGAATTGGAGGATCATACTGCAGATAATGGTACCAGGCATTGTACAGCGGACTTGGAGGATCATACTGCAGATAATGGTACTATGCATTATACAGCGGACTTAGAGGTTTATACTGCAGATAATGGTACCATGCATTGTACAGCGGACTTGGAGGATCATACTTCAGTTAATGGTACTATGCATTGTATAGTGGACTTGGAGGATCATACTGCAGATAATGGTACCATGTACTGTACAGCAGACTTGAAGGAGAAAGATCATTGGACTGTATGCTTTTGTTAAACAGGTCTTTTATTATATTTTGTATTAGTTTTCTGCATAAATGAGTCAAATCAATTATTATTTCATGCAATATTCGGTTAGTGAAGGTTAAATCGAAATTGTAGATACATTTCACACAGTATTTCTGAAAGTTAAAGACTGTGGTCATAATATAATATCATAGCTGTAGAGTAGGTTTTCCTTTGTAAACCAGTCCAAGGGGTAAAATGCAATAATGGATGTCATATAGATAGACTTTTCTAAGGTAGACTTTCACGTGATACATAGTTTAACTATAATATCGAGGCAGTAAACATTCCTCAACTGATGTATGAGGTAACAGTGATGGCATTTTATAAATGGAAAAATGACAGAAGAGATCTGAGAAGTTATAGGTCTGTATCACTACATGATGCAGGTCCTAAGTCATTTCTGAATGTTCTTACAGCTAAGCTGGAATGTGTACTAATAGATGTGATAAGGGACAGACAGGCAAGTTTTATGAAAGGTTAGACTTCAGCATCAGCAGATCATTGGAGGAAGTTAGTAAATTTTGTGGACTGGGTGGCATTGAATGGAAAATGAGTTTCATTTTTACGGATATTCAGATGAAATTTGGTTATGGGAATATTATATGTTAGAGGTGGTAAGAATAGTGGGGGGCAGAGGGAAGGTGGTTGAATGGGGTACAGGCCTTGTACAAACAACTGTCATTGAAGCTATTTTTGAATGGATGGATGTCTGAAAGCAAACACTTAGGAAAGGAATAAGACAGGGGGATCAGTTCAGGATTGTTTTCATTAGTGACTGAATGTTTAGTTCATTGGGAGAGAATATTATTAAGCATGGCAAGGGAAAAGCAGAAAGAAATGGGGCACACCTTTTGCCACTGATTGGACGTCATTATTAGAAGGAGCATCTGTGTGCTTACCTGTTGTAATAGAGTTATTTAAGATATTTGAGAAGTATGTCATGCAGTCAGGGAAACTAGAATGTTTGTAAGAGGGAGTGGAAAAATGTATGATGAAAGGAGGTACTGTTAAACACTTAGACAAATACATTTTTGTAGGGGGTATGTGGATGAGACAAGGAAAGGGAGAAATGTTTGCCATAATATATATACAAAACGTTATGTTATTTATTTTACTTTTGTTTATTTATTTGGATGTATCCTGTGTTGATATAATTAGTCCCACTAGGCTGGTGCTCTCTTTTCCCAGGAGACTCGAGATGGTATTTATACTTGAATTTTGGTCATGTCATAGGGGAACATCTCTACTCTTTTTCATAGGTGCTGTGGGATACATCAAGCTTTGCTACTACCAACTCAAGAAGAAGGGACCTCACTTTAATATCTCATCTGAAGGACAACACACGCTGGAGTGCAGCCCCCTTTCATGTTGCATTGCAGAGTCAGCAGTCCATCTTCCTGGGTAGGAAAATAACCCACAGTCTTTTATTAATGAAAATATTAATAAAAGGAATAACAGGAAAAAAGGGAAATAGTTTTATCTCACATTCATTCACACATCTGAAGTCAAATAACTGCTTTCTTGTTTTCTTTTCATATATACAGACTGCCAAATTTATTATGCGAGGTAGAGAAAGACAGAAATGTCTATGAGTTTGCTATAGTGTAGTTCTTATGTGCAGCTCTCTCCTAGGATCACATTCACGTCTGCTTTAATCTATGTGATGTGACTCACAAAATGTTTCAAGTACAGTTGGAAATTGGATGATGTTAGTATAGTGATGGGTATTACAATCTTCAAAAAAATATATTTTGTTTGGTTCTGTGAATGATGCCATTATCCTTGAAATAAAATGGCTGTGGGAATCCTCAAAAGAAAGCCCTGCTCTTTCCTGAATCTGTAAATGCCAGCAGTTTCAAGATTCAATTTATGACTTGCTGTCATCTATCCTCAGTCTGCGAATAGCTGGAAGGAAATTTTGTTTCACTGGCTTGGTAAATGATAGCAGTATCCCTGAATAAACTGATTCCATCGTAGGAAACTCACAATATGTAACACATCATACAAACTACAGCTTTATTCTCATGTTCTTTACAGCTTTTCTGGGTTGTCATGACAGGAATAAGGCTTTAGCTCAACTTCCAGAAAAAAAGTAGATAAAAAAAAATAAACTGCTTTGAATTCAAGATGGTTTTCTTAAAAACCTTAAGCAATATTTCTCACAGTCTGTATCGTTTGATTATCTAATGATATAGCAAGAAATAAAACATTTTTATATTCATATTACTACTATAGAACTGTTTTAAGCATATTTTTGGAACAGGGGCTTCATTATTGGAATATGTGAGAGACTAGATTACATCCGTTATGTGCAATGCAGACATATAACTGCAGGTTACTACTGTTCTACAGGCTGTAACTTTAATTTACTGGACTGGAAGAGAGAGATGACATAATCTCAATATTTCATAGGCAGGAGATGTAGTTCAGTCAAAAGCATCCATAACATTATTAGTCTAAAGTGCAAGAAACCATGTTTCGTCATTTCTTTGTACAGCAATAGATACATATATCCTTACTGTATCTGTACTAAGGGTACTTACAGCTAAGGGTACTTACAGCAAGTAAACAGTATAAATTTAAAGTGCAATTGCAAATTTATTATAGTTACATCACTACTTTCTCAGATTCATTGTTTGACTAAAGATGTGTTCCTCACATATAGAGCTAAATGATTTATATGTATCTGTATCTCCAGTGTCTGTCAGTTGGCACATATTATAAAAAGCTATGCTCTGGCTTGCTGCTTTAATTAGAAAATCGGTGAGATTGACATTTATGCTGCACAGAGCAAGTCATGTTTATTGCCAGAGGGCTGGCTGTCAGAGCTCCTAAATATCAAAGACTTAGTGTCAGCACATATTGTAATTTCATATATCCTGCTTTCACAATTCAATGTATAATTGATTCTACTAGTATAAACAGAAATAGTGGCTTTGTCTTTGTGCAGAGCAGCCCTCAGTACAGAATTCTTACAAAAAAGCTACTGCAAATCAATGCAGTAGAAGAATATTGTGAGAATTTAACCAATAGCGAACATTTGTTAAATATTGTATTTATTTATTTAGTTGTTTGTTAAGGGGGTACACGGAGTAGTGCAAGGACCCTTTCACAGCTATGAGAAGGGTGAGAAGCAGAATCACTGACTGTGGCATTCAGAAAGGCATATTGCAATGTGGAAGCCTTAACTCTGATGGCTTCTACATCCCAGTAAAACCAAAAATTCAGAGATCACTCTCTGCCATAGTTTTACCCTAGAAGTGGTCCTAGCACAGACATCATTCTCAGTGATGAAGTCCAAGGGAGAGGATAATGCAAATTAGCCATGTGCTGTCGTCTGGAAATGGTGACAGCGACAGAATAATACCAAAGTTACTTTTCATGTGTATGTGTTACATATGTATGCCATCTTTCACAGCGCATTCTCATTAACCCCTAGGGGAATGGTCATGGTTTGTACTGTGACTACAGGGAGGTATCATGGAGCTGTGTGAATGTGTATGTGGCAGGGGTGTCTGTGTGTATATGAGGGTGGATGTGCTTGTGCACATGCCTGCACTGATGAGTGCATGTGTGTAAGTCTGAACTGTAGTCATGCAGAAGTGCAGGAGTTTAGTATAGGGGAGGTGTGTGTGTGTGTGTGTGTGTGTGTGTGTGTGTGTGTGTGTGTGTGTGTGTGAGTGTGTGTGTGAGTGTGAGTGTGTGTGTGTGTGTGTGTGTGTTGCATATTTGTGTGTATGTATATGGGTGACTGAATTCATGTCACATTGGGTGCACCTATAATACTGTTGTCTGTAGGCTGATAGGGGCAAAATCATTACAGTCAGATTTGAAAATGCAGTGTTCGATTTAAAAACATAGTAATTGGTTACTAATGAGATTTTCGTCTCTGTAGCATTACCTTATCTCTGAACTGGAGATTGTTGACATCGCACTAATTGACCAACCTGTTTTATCAAATTAGTGCTGGCAGTGAGAATCTTGCTTAATCCCATGGAGGGATAATCACGATTTTATTATAAGATAGTAATATCAATGGAGAGAGAGAGAGAGAGAGAGAGAGTAATATAATACAAGGCTGTTTTTTGTTTATTACAATATGGACTATGTCACATTATGTGACATGCAAAATGTATAATATCATAGTTTGTAGGTCTGTGGGTCGTATAATTTTTTTCGCGTTTGTTTTTGTAATATATGTCTATGCTGTTCTTTTCTTCATGAATTCTAGTGACAGTACCAGGGAACTAACTTTCTTTGAAGGAAGGGCCAGAGTTTAATAATTAAGACAGTGAACTGCACATTTGCTTTTCAGTTTTAAACTCAGCAGAACCCATTTTCAAATTGTATAGCACTGATGATATCATTCATGTTTGATGAGCCCTTACAATACCTTGAATTAATCTTTGACTTAGTCAAGTTCCCAATTTAAAGTATTTCACATGCACCCTTTTTATTAGTTCATACTAACCAATTATCGGGAAGTTATGAAATGATTAGTAAGAATGACAAAAATACTAGTAAATTAGTGCTGCGGTAGCATTGTCGCCTCACAGTAAGACGATGTCTGGTTCGATTCTCAGCTAGAGCATCTTCTGCATAGAAACATGCGTGAATGGGTGTACCTTTGTTGAAGGTTGTGCGTCAGGGCTGGTAACTCGGCATGTAAAAATCAACTACCAATCATTAGCGGACTGGAGTTCCGCTGTGGCGACCCCTAACCGGGAAAAGCCGAAAGACACAACAACAACAACAGATTATTTTTATTTGACGTGTATGTGTATCTTTGTACTAATGTGTGTGAGAAAGGCTGGCCTAGTAAAACAATTTGTCTATATTTCTATAGCAGTGGACTTGCACTCATTTTCTCAGTACAAGATTAATGAAAAAGTTGTTTTTTATCTATACATGAAGCACAAGTAAGAACTGTTACTAAACTACTTAGAATTATGAAAACTATAACTATGGCATTATATCGTTCTCTATGTAGGGCTTCATTTTTCACTATTTATGTGTACTGGTGTGGTTTACGTCAAGATCCCGGTTTAACTGGATTTTAATTATTAAAAATAATTTGCTAAACTTATCTTAGAAAACAGGGACACGTCCTTATCTTTTTGCTTGATTTTATATGATTAATTGATTACCAGTTTTGATAATACTTAAGCATTAGCTCACAAGGAAGTATATGAAGGACAGAACATTTAAAAGAAAAAAAAAATAGCCTACATGTAAGCAGCACTTGTGATGTATCATTGAGGTTGTAACTTAATGTGTTGCTCGGCATGCTTTCTTCATCAGTGCTTCCATGTTCAGAAGTTTTCATTTGTGTTTAGACTATCATCTTAAGAAATTCATTCAGCAGCTGGCCTTTGTTTTTCTCAGCATCAAACCAGATAGAGCTGACAGCCTCCTCTCACTGATAAATGGGAATTTCTTTCCATTTTTGTAGACAGGCAGACAGCCTGTGACCTCATTGGCCAGTTTTGCACATTTTCAAGTCATTTGGACATAAAATGTAAGCATGTTTGGAATTATTGTTTTTCATGGAACACTTATATTTGATTTGCTCTGTTTCATATTATTTAAAATAGGATAAAACTGTCAATGACAAAATTTAGCACAATGAAAACTTCATGAGCGACAAAATATAAAAACAGAATGTAGTTGGTAAAGTATTTTATATCTCTATAGAGGTCTAATTTTCCCATGTCTTACCAGCTGGTGAGCTGTTCCACTGACCACCTGGGTGAACTACTTCCATTTATGTATCTTTGACTTCCTAGTTTAGTGTTCTGTTTGGCAAATGGCTTGATGGTGACCAACACATGGTTCAGCAAGACAAACAGTCACAAGATCATATACAAGAAATGGTTAACATGCAATTCAGGTAGACTTCCTCATAGAAAGAAAAGGGCACTAGGGTAGAATTGGTGATTGTAAAGTTATCCCCAGTGAAACAGCCAGCTAACAGCAAAAAACACTGGTGGCTATTTTCAGCAATAAGCAATGGTCAGATAATGCTCTAAGGTCAACAGAGACAAGGCTGAAGACTTGGAAGTTGACTTGAGAGGTAGCACCTCAGAAAGAGGAGGAAATAGATGAAGTTGAAAAATAATGGCAAAGCCTCAAAATAGCATGTACGAGGACTACAGAACAGATACGCAGATGAGCAGGATATGGAGATAAGGTACATAAGGAAAGCTGGTAGTGGAATACAGAAGTCAAGGAAGTCATCAAAAGAAAGGAGTGCAGGAAAAAGTAGAAGATAGAAAGGATGGACCAAGCTAAGAAAAAATACTGGCTGGCTAACAAAGAGCCAAAGAGAGGAATTGCAATAACAAAGAACAAGGCATCAGCAGCAGATTGCCAGCGTCTGAAAAGTGACTCAGTAGATGACACAAAGAAACTATATCAGGTTGCAAGGCAAAGACAGAAAGATAAAGAAGATAGCAGACACCCTTTGTAAGTGATGACTGTAGCAACCCACTCACCACTCCACAGGGCTTCAAAGCAGATGGAAGGAGTAGTCCAGCATCTTCTGCATGAAGAAAATCCCACAGAAGCTGTACTGCCCTAGACATACCTACAATCATGAATGCTGTGCATACCATGAACTGCACTAAAAATAAATAAGTCAGTATTTGAGGAGATAAAAAGCAAAAGTAGTCAGTGAAAGCTCAAATGGCAGAACTTCAGCTTTCATTCTTTTAAAATATTATGCAATGAGAAAGATCATTAGAAGGACACAGTAGCAAGGCTGCAGGAAGTGATGGAATTCCAGCTAAATAGTTTAAAATATTAAAATAAAATGCTGTCACAGTGTTGTTTGTAATTAGTCATCAGATTTGGAAAACATGACAGTTTATGGTAGACTGGAAAATGTCACTTTATATTGCAATACCTAAAAAGGCAATGCTAAAGAATGTTCAAATCTTTGAACAGCTGCATGGGTTTTACATGCTAGCAAGATAATGCTTAAAATCATGCAGTCCAGATTACAGTAATATATATGTTAAGAACATCCAGATATCCAAGACTGCTTTACAACAGGGAGCGGTACCAGAGATCAAACTAACAACATCTGCTTGATAATACAGAAAGCAAGTGACTACCATAAAAAAGTTAGTTTTGCATTATTGACAACTCTGAAGCCTGTGATTGTGTGGACTATGAAAATCTGTGGCATGCTCTTAGAGAAATGGGGATATTGGATCACCTTATATGCCTCTTGATTGGTCTATATGTAGACCAAGAAGCAACAATTACAGCTCAATATTTAATAACTAACTAGTTCAAGATTGGGAAAAAGAGTGTGGCAAGGCTATTTATTACCGCTTGACATTTAAATTACATTGCAAATGTCTCAGGTGAAATGTTGGGTTAGATGAATCGGATGGATGCTAACATCAAAAATGCTAAAAGAAATATTAACAACCTGAGATATGCAGATAATTCGAAAAGGAGTTGAATATCATGTTGATGAAGGTGAAAGAAGAAACCTCAAAAGATGATTTGCTGCTCATTGTCAGGAAACTAGGGTTCTGTCATCTAACTCTATTAATTCTTTACAAACAGATGGGAGAGAAGTGAAGGTGGGGACAGATTTTATTTTCCTGGGCTCAAAGATTTCTGCAGATGGTGACTGTAAATACAAAACTAAAAGACACATGCTTTTTAGGAAGAAAGCTATTGTTAAGTCTGGATATGATATTAAAAAGCAAAGATATCACCTTTCAGTAAAGGTCGATATGGTGCATGCTATGTTTTTCCCAGTAATAACTTATGGGTGTGAACGCTGGACTATAAGTAAAGTTGTTTACTAGAAAATCGGTGCTTTTGAGTTGTGATGTAGAAAACAATTTCTGAGAATTCTGTGGACTGCAAGAAGATAAACTGAGTCATTATTTTAGGAAATAAATCCAGACTGTCCACTGTAATGTTTGGTAATTAAACTAACACTCAAAATCTTTAGCTACATAATGGAAAGGTAAATTTCACTGGAGAAGGCATTGATGAGGGGAAAGATTAAACACAAAAGAAGAAGAGGGGCAGATGCTGATATGGATAGACAGTATTATTGAAATAATGACTATAAATCTAAAAGAATGTAAAGAGTGGTGGACAGAAATACCTGTTGTGCTAGATTCCTTGAGGTGAAAAAGAGTTGGAATTGACTAAATAGCAAAAATCAGCAAAAATTGTCATGAGCTGACATCTGACAACAAAAACAACATGTCATTTTGTGTATAGGACAGTTTGACTCCTAACCGAACTGAGCAAATCACACAGTGCAATGTGAAACTTAGTATTTACGTTAAAGGGAAAAAAGATGGAAATATGGAAGACCGGAGATTTTCTTTGCAAGTGACTCTATAATACTGACATTTTGATAAGACCATACTTCAAAATGTTCAATGTGACGTCAGTAGCAGAGAGGGCAGAAGGATATGTGATCACAGATAATGCAAAGTGAATACTAGAATTACTTTCTTCCACAAAAATACAAGATAAATACTTATTAATGTAATTATAACCCCTGCCATGAAGCTAAAAATAAAATGGCATTGAAGAAGCCAACAACACAGAGTGTGACGTGCTTTGAAAAACATGTTACACCCTATCCATGCAAAACAATGTCAGAGCCATTACAGACCTTAATACTTTAAATCTAAATTTTGAAAACTGAATAGCAACAACAGTCACATTCAAAGTAATTGTTAGTACTTGCAGTTATCTGCAGTGCCTTAGTCAAACTAGCTGACACATCTAAAACCTATAGTAAACAAAGTACTATAAGCTATAACGATGATTACCAGGTTATAGTGTACAATTATATCACAAAACTATTCCTAAGTACCACAGATTGTGGTTTGTAATTATATGTTTCTATCAATCTAAAATAGTAAGAAGCAGAGCATTATTCTACTACAAAGTGGTGTAGCCGTTAGCAGTGCACGGTTCTCAGTTTAATTCTTAACAGGGATATCTTCTCTGTAGACTTTGATTGTGCACATTGTGCTTGTGTGGGTTTTTGGCAAGTGCTTCAGTTACCTTCCACATCCTAAACATACAGGTCAGAATGCAATGTGACAGACAGAGACAGTGCCTATGTGTGTCTGTCTGTGGTTTCTATGCCCTGCACCCTTAATATAGATATAGGTATAGTCTCTGGCTCAATATGACTCAGTAAAGGATTAAAAGGTAATTTGTAAATATATAACTGAATGAATAAAAACAAGAAAAACACATTACCTCTTGTAGGGTTTTTCCATTTCTTGTTACTATATTAATTATTAAATCCAGCTACTACAGTAATTTGTAGAACATGTGCAGTTGTCATAAAACATTATGTACTAAAATAGTAATATTTGTGTTTCCTATTATATTTTTATTCTGAAATGTATATTTGCAATTAATTACCACTTGCTCCATACAGCATTATGCTGTAAAATGAGATTATAAATTACACTGACCACAACCTTATTACTTGTGCAAAAGAGACATAAAACAGTTCATCAAAAAAAAAGGGGGGGGGAGGTCTGTCACAAAAGAAAATACTGCCAGCCCAGCTATTTGGAATTTTGTAAATAATTATGTCATTTGTGAATGTTAATAAGATTTATATAGAAGTGTGACAGAAGGAGATACTGCCAGCACAGCTATCTGGAATTTTGTAAATAATCATATGTCATTTGTGACTTGTCTTTCAAATGTATTAGAACTCTATGTTATGTGTATATTAAACTGCTGGTACAGAAATGTGTGTTGATCAGGGTTTGTACGGTACTGAGCTTAAAAGATGTATCCACAGTGTACCCTACTGGAAGATAACAGAAATGTATATACACTATTGTAGCTGTGTAAATGTATATATTTTAACAGTGGAAACTGGAATATAGAAGGTTAACTTGCAAAACTTCAGGAAAATAGTTGACATTAAATTGTTTTACAACCATTTAATAAAAGAGATGGTTTCAATGCAGCAAGGAGACAGGATGTCTAAAACTAGGGAGCCTTCTGCATTGTTTTGTAAGTGTTTTATTGTTTTATGCCTTCCAGCAGTTGCAAAGATCTGAGAGATATGTATTTTTCACAGGGAGATGCTAAAATTCTGGCAGTTTCTAGCAATGGGGGTTTTCACCTGGGATAGTCAGATGACAAAAGTGATGTCATCCTACAAGTATCCCAGCAGCAATATTTGAGCTATTAATTTAAGAACTCTCTGAGAGAGAAGGAGAGAGGGTATTTTCTATTTTGTCTTTGACCTGGAAACATCCACTCAGCAGTTCTGCCTGCTTGTTGTTCTGTAAGTAAGTTTTGAGGGCACAGTAACTCTTTTAGATTCAGATAGGAATACAGTAAAGTATAGCTTAGATGTTTCTTTATTTATTTGAGACTGCCTGCAATGTTGTTTTAAATATTTCCTGTGATTTTGTACTCTGATGTAACTGATTATGTACTGAGTGTAGTCTTGTTCTTTTATTATTTATTATTAAATATATTTAAAACTATCATTTTGACTGATATCTGTGAGACAGATTTAAGCTCTTAGAGTACTTGCATATCTATTTGATGACACTGTACAGGCCACTCCTAATTGTTTGGCTCTTGGTCAAATTAACTTTTGGATTAACAGTAACATTACACAGTAGGATTGGACACCCTTTGTTAAGGGTCTTAAAGTAGCTGATAAGGGGATCTGATGGCAGTGATAACTACCTTATAGTCTGGGCAAAAGGGGACATAGCTAGTAAACCTGTGCCAGCCTTTCCCAGGTGTGTGTGTGTGTGTGTGTGTGTGTGTGTGTGTGTGTGTGTGTGTGTGTGTGTGTGTGTGTGTGTGTGTGTGTGTGTAAAACAAATCTCCAAGAGTGTGTGTGTTCATAGGTAGGTACTAGGCTATTGGCCCTGGGGCCTATACAAACCCAGCCAAAAAGGTACCCTGGCTTTTGCCACTCAAGAAAATTATTTTCCTGTGCCACTGTCGAGCAGAGAATAAACAGCCTCTGCAAGGCTCAAACCCAGGACCATGCACACCATACACAAAATGATTTACCACTAAGCCATGCAGCTATATGGGCAGGGATATGAAGCACTGGTTGGACAGAGAGTGTTGGAGGACTTGGCTTGGTACCCTGGCTAAGAACTCAACTTTATAGCTGTGCCAGTGGGGAGTCTTATTGGGGATCTGGATAAAGAGGGAAAAAACAGCCCCAGACTGACTGTGTTCTCTGTATGCTCTTAAGGGAAATTGCACTCTACTGTGTGTGTACTTCTCATCCTCCCAGTGTGTACATTCACCACTGTTGCCAATGGTGATGATTGAGGCTCCTTAACTACTGGGCCAGTGCTGGGGCGTCACAGAGGCAAAGATCAAGTATCTACCATAAAAGCTGAGCCCTAGGACTGGAAGTAGTATGCCATATACCTATCATGACTTTGAGGCTAATGGTTGAGCAGGACTAGGGTAGACCTGATGTAGATCACTGTAGACAAATAAAAATGTAATGGGTCATAATAAGATATGATTGCCAAGTTGCACTGCCAGACTAATAACTTCAGTAAGTCATACTTCTAATATACAACAAGGCAGGGATGATTTTCCATTTATTACATGACTATATTTAGAGGAAAATATGACACATGTTATATACTTATAAGATAAAGCAATATGAATAATAAAACAGAGTATACTAAAACTAAATAAAAATAACACTTTTAAACCTTTACTATCATTCACTCATTCTATTTTCCTTTCTTCTTTCATTTGAAAACCATCTCCTACTAATTGCTGTGTTACTTTTCACTATATATTCTTCATATGAAATCATGATATCTAGATGAGCAAATATAGCACATATTTAGCAATTATTGAAACTTTAACCCTAATACCAACTGTTTGCTCACAGCATCAGTTGTTTAATGCTAAAATCTTTCCCTCATGTGCATTATGTACAGACCGCATACTGTCTTTTCGGACACCTGTTCACTTGTGTACATTATATATAAACTGTCACACATTACTTCTGCATTGTTGTATATATAGCAAGAATAACTCCAGCCACTGTAACGTTGTATGCATGTTTTAGACATTGTTCTTCTGTATATGTATTTACAATTAAAGTTGGCTGCGTCTAACAATTTCCCTCTGAAAGTGGACTTGTTCCCAGAGGGACAGTGCAGTAAACAAAACAAAAATAAATAAGTAAATAAAAACAGAAATAAACTAAGAGAGATAATATGTGCTTAACAAAATGACCGAATCAAGGCATAGGATATCTCAAGGGAGTGTGAAAAAAGACATTATGAAGACTAACATAATCAGTAGCTATTATTTAATAAGCATGTTTTAAGCTCTTCACCTACTTATGTATTTATGCAGATATTGCTCTTGCAGCCTTGATAGTTCCAGGAAATATTTTCCTCAGTGGATAGTCATCATATAAATTAGGTGTAGGAGTACTGACTCAAAGATAATTTTGCATTTATGCCATTCTTGGATACATTTCTCTGAAAATCAGTCTATTAGGGAATGTTTGTATCAGAGAAATTGAGAAATGTCAGAGATGGCTCAAAAGAAGAATCAGAATTCCAAAATGTGCAGGATAATGTAGGGTTCATAGGTTCATAGGTGTGTACTAGGCTAATGGCCCTGGAGCCTATATAAGCCTAGCCCAAGAAGATTCCCTGGCATCATGCCGCCCAACATTTTCTCCCAGTGCCCTTGTCAAGCAAGGCCACTGAAGTGATCCCTGGGGTGAACTTCCTATTGCCCATCCACTCGTCAAGATTTCTCTTAAAGAGGGCCAGTGAAGTGCTCTGCTTGACGTGAATGGGAAGTTTGTTCCAGAGTATGGGAAGTCTCTGGGATAGGAGCCTGTCTTTCCAGCATGTTCTGTTTATTGTGATAATGAGGTTTAGGTCCCTAGTGCATGTGGCACAGAGGGATTGGGATTTCTTTAGGTGTAGCATGTCTAACAGCTTTGGGTCAGACATGGCTTTGTAGGTCAAGCAGAGATTGCCTCTAAGTAGGTGATAAGAGACAGAATATAGCTGGAGTTTTTTGAGTCTGTCCATATAGGACATGTGTCTAAGGCCTAAGATCCTCTTAGTGAGGTATTTTTGTGGCCTTTCCAGTTGTTGTAGGTGTCTAGTGAGGTACATACAAAATGGGGCATTCTATTCTATAATAGGTCTAATGAGGGACGAGTAGACAGGGAGTATAACCTACTTCTTCCTGGATGAGAAACATTTTGTAATGAGATGTGCCACATAAAAGGACTTTCTGACTACAGTGGCAATGTGGTTATCAAAGGAGAGGTTGCTGTCAACCTGTGTCCCCAGGTCTCTTATCACACCTTTGGTGTTTAGTGGACTACCGCCTATGTGGTAGTTCATGGGCACTAAATTTTTCCCAAAGGGAATGACAATGCACTTTTTGGCATTGAGCTTAAGGCCGTGGTTCTGGCACCAGTCACTGGTGTCAGTGAGGCCTTTTTGTAGAATATCTACATCAGTTGGAGAATTAATAATGGCTCCCAATTTGCAATCATCTGCGAACTTGGTCAACCAGAGTCCCTTTGTGTTGGCTTGAGCTTCAGAGAAGTAGATGCCAAACAGGAGAGGACCTAGGACCAACTCCTGTGGGATACCACTTGTAACTGGTCGGTAGTCAAATTTGGAATCCGCTACTTTCACAACCCATCTTATGACATAGGGGTTTATGCCTAGTTTAGTGAGTCTATCTATGATTCCTGAGTGTGGGATGGTGTCGAAGGCCTTGGCAAGATCTAGGTAGGCTGTGTAAACTACCTTGCCCTCATCCACAGTTCTGGTGATAGACTCAAAGAAGTCTATCAGGTTGAAAAGGCATTATCTACTTTTCACAAACCCAAACTGCATGAGATCCAGAGTTTGGAGATTCCCTATGTCCTTATATGTCCTTATTTATAAGGTCCATGATGATGTGCTTCATAGCCTTACATATCATACTCATCAGACTAATGGGGTGGTAGGTCCCAGGGTCTGTAGTCGCTTCCCCTTTGTGGAGTTGGATGACCATAGTGGTGTGCCATTCGGTAGGAACAAAGCCTGAAATGAGGCTGTGATTAAACAGGGTACTCACGTGTGGAGCCAGTTCACTTTGTAATTCATGTAGAACACAGCCAGGGATATTTCAGGTCCCATGGAAGCTGTATTCTTGGCTTTGGACAGTGCGTTTTTTACCTGTGTAGCTGTGATAATAGGAACTTGGCATTCCTCAGGTATTGTGATAGGCCCTTTAGGGGGTGAAAGGGGGTAAAGTTTGCACTGAACCTGTTGGCCAATATGTTGGCAATATCAGTTGGTTCTGTATATGTATTGCAATTGTGCTGTAACTCAGAGCAGATCTGAGTATTGCCATGTAGATTCTTGACATAACTATAGAATGCCTTGTGGTTGTCTTTAGAATCTGCAGCAATTTTGTTTTTGTAGCCAGCTTTAGAGGATTTGATGATGGATCTCGTTTTTTTGCTGAGGCTAACAAGGGAGTTTTTCCAGTCTTGGGAATTCACCCTTTTCTGCAACAGTTTTTTACTTTTGTTGTAAAGTTTGTTTATGGTGGGAGACCACCAGATTGGCTTCCTTTTTTTTGAAGGACAGCATCTCGGTTCTGTTTGGTATGGCCCATTCCATGCACTTGTGTATGTGCTCATACAGTGCACTGGTGTATGATTCAGCAGTCATGCACCTATTTTCCATTTGCATGGGTGTCGTGAAGTTAGCCTCCTCTGTTTTTAGAAGCCCAAAACTGGCTTTGGAGAAGTTTTTTTACAGTGGTTTCCTTTGGGAGGGGTGGGATTTCAATATCCATGGTGATTAGCTTGCGGTCAGATCTGACCAGGGAGGAGTTCATAGGTTCATAGGTTCATAGGTTCATACTAGGCTATCTGCCCGAGGGCATTTACAAGCCTAGCCCATCGTTTTGTGGCTTACGCCACCCCTTTGGTATGGGGAACTATACCCATTATTTTGCTGTGCCTCTGTCGAGCAGTGACACTGAGGTAATCCCTGGGGTATATCTACGATCTCCCATCCATTGGTCAAGATTTCTCTTGAACAAGGCCAGCGAGGTGCTCTGCCTCACATGTACCGGGATTTTGTTCCACAGCATAGGGAGTCTTTGGGTGATGAATCTATCCCTCCAGCACGTCCTATTAATAGCCGTGTCGAGGTTTAAGTCTCCGCCTTGTGGCTCTGATGGATCTAGATTTTTGAGGTGAAGCATATTCACCGCATCTGTGTCTGTCATGGCCTTGTATGTTAGGCAAAGGTCACCTCTGAGCAAGCTGTAAGCGACTGAATAGAGCTGGAGTTCTTTCAGTCGGGCAGCATAGGACAGATTTTTGAGACCCTTTATCCTTTTGGTGAGGAACTTTTCTGGCCTCTCCAGCTGCTGCAAGTGTCGGGTCAGATACATCCCGAATGGGGCATTGTACTCAATCATTGGTCTGATGAGTGATGAGTAAAGGGAGACTATGACCTCCCTTGATCTAGATGAGAATCCCTTCATGATAAGGTGGGCAATGTAGAAGGTCTTCCTAACTACTTTAGCTACATGGGTGTCGAATGACAGACTACTATCAACCTGGGTCCCCAGGTCCCTGATAACTTCTTCTGTGCTCAGTGGATTGCCACCTATTTGGTAGCTAGGGGTAACCTTGTTTTTCCCAAAGGGTATGACTATGCATTTTTGGCATTTAACTTCAGGCCGTGGCTCTGGCACCAGTTATCCGCTTCTGTGAGACCCTTCTGAAGGATATCTGTGTCAGATGTGTTTTCTACTATGGCCCAGTTTGCAGTCATCTGCAAACTTTGTCAGCCATAACCCTCCTGTGTTTGCTTGTACTTGGAAAAGTAGATGCCAAACAAGAGTGGGCCCAGGACTGAGCCCTGTGGGACACCACTTGTGACAGGCTTTGAGTCTGACATGGCGCCAGCAACTCTGACCCTGTGGGTTCTGTCACTCAGCCAGTTTGCAACCCATCTTGTGATGTAAGGGTTAACATTTAAGCTGATGAGTTTTTCAATGATACCCGAGTGGGGTATTGTATCGAAGGCCTTAGCCAGATCGAGGTAGGCTGTATGGACTGCCTTTCCCTCTTCAATGGCTTTGGTGACTGTTTCAAGAAGTCAACCAAGTTTAAAAGGCATGATCTGCCTTTGACAAAGCCAAACTGGGTTGGATCCAAAGTCTGCAAATTCCCTATGTCTTTATTTATGAGGTCCATTATGATCCTCTCCATGGCTTTGCAGATAAGGCTTGTCAAGCTAATGGGCCGGTAATTTCCAGGGTCGGTGGAGGCACCGCCTTAGTGAAGTGGGACCACAGTTGCAGTGCGCCACTCCCTGGGTACATATCCAGAGGTAAGACTTTGATTAAACAGCTGTCCTAGCTGTGGGTTTAATTCCTCATTGAGTTCATGGAGCACACAGCCGGGGACACCATCAGGTCCCATTGCTGCTGTGTTTTTTGCTTTGGAGAGAGCAGTTCTCACTTGGGCTGGAGATGTTTGGGGGCTGCAATCATTTGGTATAGATATCTCTCCTTTGGGGGAGGGAGAAGTTTGCACTGAACCTGTCAGCCAGTATGTTGGCAATGTCTGTAGGATCAGTAATCTTCACATCATTTTGAACTAGTTCTGAGCATATCTGGGAGTTTCCTCCTAGGTTTCTAACATAGCTAAAGAAGGCCTTATGATTGTCTTTTGAGTCTTTAGCTATTTTTCTCTCGAAATTTGCTTTGGATGATTTTATGAGAGCTCTTAGTTTTTACTTATAGTGATCAAGGGTGTCTTACCTTTTAAGGATTTTGCTCTATCTTGTAGTAGCTTCCTCCTTTTATTGTAGAGTTTGTTTATGGCTGGGGTCCACCAGACTGGACGCTTGCCTTTGGTACTAAGAGTCTTTGTTTTGTTTGGGATTGCCTTATCCATGCAGTCCTGCAGGTGCTGGTAGAAGGTGTTTGTAAGTGATTCAGCGGCTTGAGTACTGTTTTCCACTGCTCGGGGCCTTAAAGGAGACCACACTAGTCTTTAGAAGTGTGAAGTCGGCTTTTGAGAAGTTCTTTACTGTGGTCTTTTTATTTCAGGTGGGGTGGGATGAGGACCTCCAGCGAGATTAGTTTGTGATCTGATCTCACCAGTGAGGGGTATACTTCCGTGTTGAACATTGTGCTCCCATGTTCGTGATGATGAGATCAAGTATGTTATCTCCTCTTGTGGGGATGGTGACTAGTTGTTCCATGGCATTTGAGTTTATGAATTCCAGGAACTTTTGGGCTAGGGTGTTTGGGCTTGAGTAGTGTTCCCAGTCTATATTAGGGTAATTGAAGTCACCTAGTATGATGGTGTTTGGTGATACATTTATCCCTCTAGTGTTTTCAGGAAGGCCATGTGAGGTTCCCGAGTTTGTGAGGGTGGCCTGTAACATGCTACAATTTGCAGAGCAGTCTTGCCTATGGTTAATTGCACCTGGATGGTCTCCGATGCATCGTCGTTGCCACCAGTCTTGAGGTGTGGGTGTCCTTGATGAATATGGATACCCCTCCTTTCTTGGTATTGTCCGGATTTTGGGGCCGGAACGCATGATATGAGGTAAAACCTGATAGCGCTGGGGTGCTCTCAGGAGCCTTGAACCAGGTTTCTGTCACAGCACAGACATCGTTGTTCTCCATACTGAGAAGGTCCTCGAAAAGTGCATTTTGAGATTTAGACTTCTGGCATTGAGCAGCATTACCCTTAGTTTTTTCCTTTTTGTGTTCTAGGGTGGTAGGTTTAGAATTTGAGCCTTGCCTAAAAAGGCACTATGGGGTGGCAAGAGCCTTTGCCAATATCCGAATCCCAGGGTGACAGGTGCAAGCCGTCCCTTGCGAAGCAGCGTGGCTTGTCCAGCATGTCATCCCAGGCAGACAGATACTGGATCCCCTTTGAATGACACCAGTGTTTAAGCCAATTGTTAAAGCTGATCATCTTATCTCTGTATTGTGGCATCACTCTTGGTGAAGGTAGGATACTGCTCAAGGTCAGGGTCATACCTGCCTGGGCTACATAATCAGAGAGCTCCTCAATGTCTCTTTCATGTAGTCCAAGGAGGTGCCTCAGGTCGCTTACACCAGCGTGGACAATGTCTGAGTCGTATTTGTACTTGCTGTTGGGAGACCCGAGTGCTTGCGTTATGTGGCGGATTCTAGCCGACAGGCAGCTTACTGTGACCTTCTCCTTGCTCAGTCTGGTGAGCGGACGCCAGTGTGTCTGACTATGGAGTCACCAATGACTAGTGTGTCTGGCATTGTGTTTGGCCTTAAGGGCTGTGACTGTGACACTCTGACTGTGAGGTCTATGTGTTGCAGGTGTTGTGTTCTGAGGTGGTGGTTGTTTGGGTGTCTGCTTTGGTGGCCTCTGCTGTTTTGGTAGATTTTTGATCAGTGCCTCCGAGTATGTCTTTGTGTGTTTATGTGTATGATTTGAGGTTGTAATGGTGCTATGTGAGACTGGGTCTATAGTGTGTGTGGTAACCTTCTCCTCCTGACTGGTCTTGCCAGTCCTGTGTTGAGAGAGCTCAGCCTCCAGTTTGGCCGGATAGTTGCATCTCTCGCATGTATTTGTGTTTTGTGGGAGGAGGAGAGGGTTGTCTGTGTACATGAGGCAATTGTAACATTGCCTCAGTATTCCCAGGTTCACCAGCTGAGCAGGAGAGGATACTAGCAACTGATCCCTCGACATGCTAGAAGGATAGACAAAAACTTTAAAAGATTCAGGGGACGTGGGTGACCGAAAATGGGGGTTACCTTTTGGGGTACTATCTATGACAAGAGTGCCGATCAAGGTAATAAGTACTGTAGGAGCAAGTGCTAGGTTTAACAGATAGAGAATAGTCTACTTGGAGTCAAGTGGAGATGATCATTTAGTTATAGGATACGCTGATTAGATCAGTAGTATAGTTCGAGGAAGGTAGTTTTAAGGGAAAATTTGAAGAGTGGACTTTAGGTAGCCCGAATAGTTTAAACCTGCCTAACCGGCGCTGCCCTAGTGTGCAACAGTGGTAGCTCCGCGCTAAATCGTGCTAATGCGTTTGCTGCTTTTATACCAGGGGCTGGAAAAAGCTAGAAACTGGCCCAAAACGACCAATAAACTACTAGTTACTGGCTGAAACCTCACAAAACTGGACAAAAGGCAGCTCAATGCTTCCCACTCCCACTGGTAAGCAAGGTAACTTCCTCTCCCCCAATTAAGGCAAGGAAACAGTACACAGGAACTACAACCAAAGCCCAGGAATCAGCAACTCTGAAACTGGACTAAACTAGTAAAGCAGGAAAAACAAGAGATATTTTTTCTTTTTTTTTTTTCACAAAACAGGCAGAAACAGGTACAGCAAACACTTATAAATGCTATGAATCAGCTACTACAGCTTACACAGAAGAATTTGCTACAAATACAGTCAAATAGTAACAAACAAGGATTCCAAGTGCAATATTAAGTTAAATGCAGTAAAAACAGCTTCAATGTAACAGAAAGGCAGGCGAAATACAGTCGCTAGGTATTCAGATGTGGAAAGCAACAAAAATATACTTAGTATCAAGAAAAGTCGCTTATTCAGCTCTCTGCAGCCTGGATTACTCTGCTGGCCCACGTGGAGTCTGTGCTGAGTAGGTACAAGCTGAAAACGCTGCGTTTACCACGCTTTATACCAGGGGGCTGGAAAAGCTAGAAACTGGCCCAAAACGACCAATAAACTACTAGTTACTGGCTGAAACCTCACAAAACTGGACAAAAGGCAGCTCAATGCTTCCCACTCCCACTGGTAAGCAAGGTAACTTCCTCTCCCCCAAATAAGGCAAGGAAACAGTACACAGGAACTACAACCAAAGCCCAGGAATCAGCAACTCTGAAACTGGACTAAACTAGTAAAGCAAGAAAAACAAGAGATATTTTTTTTTTTCTTTTTTCACAAAACAGGCAGAAACAGGTACAGCAAACACTTATAAATGCTATGAATCAGCTACTACAGCTTACACAGAAGAATTTGCTACAAATACAGTCAAATAGTAACAAACAAGGATTCCAAGTGCAATATTACTGGTTGATTACTGGTATAGAGCAATGGTTGTCCACACCACAAAGCTGGAATCCAAGAACGTCAAATGAAACACAAATCGTTGAACAAAAACTTTATATAATAACGCACAATACAAAGCTTTCGGGCAAAAACCCTTCTTCAGTGTTAAAAATAAAACATTAACCAAGCAACATGCTTTATACAAAAGCCCAAAGGTCATATGACCGCAGCCAAAGACATATGACCAACATATTTAAAGAAACATAAGATTATAAATATACATTATATATATAACATATAGAAGATATAAAAAATATAAAAATACATATATACAACAAAGAGAGCAATGGTTGCCCATGTTAGTAATGACCAGGTCAAGGATGTTTCTACCCATGGTGGGGGTAAGAATGAGTTGGTCCAAGTCGCTGGAATTAATGAATTCCAGAAAATGTTGAGCAAGTGTGTTGGTACATGAGTAATTTTCCCAGTTAATGGAGGGGTAGTTTAAGTCTCCCAGTATAAGGGTATTGGGTTGTACCCTAATATTTTCCAGTGTGTTTAGGAATGTGGAGTGGGAGTCTTGGGACATGGTGGGGGATCTATAGCAGGCTACAACATGGATTACAGTTTTACCCAGTGTTAGTTGTACCTGAATTATCTCTGTTGCGTTATGTTGGGCTACTAGTCTGGAGGTAGGCATATCCTTTATGAATATGGAGACACCACCACCTTTAGTGCTTTGGTCCAGGTTTAGGGGCTGAAAGGTGTGGTATGAGTTATAGCCTCGTAGTGCTGGGGTGTTCTCTAGAGCCTTGAACCAAGTCTCAGTCACTGCACAGATGTCGATGTTCTCCATTTTAAGGAGTGCTTCAAGTGAGTGCATTTTGAGATTTAGACTTATAGCGTTGAGTAATATAATCCTCATATTTCATTTGCTTGTAGCTGTTATGGTGGTAATTTTGTCTTCAGGACATCACCTAAAAAAAGGCACTAGAGGGGTGTCAAGAGCTTTGGCCAGTATCCAGAATCCCTGGGGTGACAGGTGCAGGCCATCTCTGGAAAAGCATCAAGGCCTGTCGATCATGTCAACCCAGGCAGACAGATACTGGATCCCCTTAGAATGACACCAGAAACTTAGCCAATTGTTGAAGTCAATCATTTTTTGCTTGTACTGTGGTATTATTCCGGGTGATGGTAGGATGCTACTCAGAGCTAGGGTCATACCTGCCAGGGCTACAAGATCCGAGAGCTCCTCTATGTCACTTTTCATGTTGTCCATTGAAGTACGTCTCAGGTCATTCATACCAACATGGACAATGACAGAGTCATATTTGTACCTGTTTTGGAGTGACCTAAGTGCGTGCATTATGTGGCAGATCCTGGCACCCGACAGGCAGCTGACCATAACTTTCTCCTTATTCAACCTAGTGAGTGGGACATCAGTGTGCCTTACTGTTGAGGCAGGCAATTTGTAAAGTAGAGTAGATTAAACAAAAGATCTTGTTACATTCCATTTGCAGATTATTTGAGATTAAGGGAAATGGAATGCCCATGCAGGTAAACAGTCATTATCTGCTTGCATGTGTGATCTCATCATAGAGTGCAATGGTATAATATCATTCCCCTGTGCATGCACATGCACAGGGATCTAGTTGTGATATGCACAGCCACATATATTTTTTCAAGAAAAAAGCCAGACTGATGATGCCAAGGAAAAAAATCAGTAGAGAGTCGATTATCCAAACGTCGGTTTTCCAAACTGTCAGTTATCCGAACGCAGCCTTCCAAAGATTTTGGGTAGTAAAATTCATAAAGTCTGAATATGTAAATGTTATACGTATTCACCTGTGCATGTTTTTTGAGCCCACTCATGTTTGAAAAATAGTTTTTGTAGTCCACTGGAATTGTTGAATGGTTGAAAAGTGTATTCCCTACATGCAGAAAAAACAAGATTTTTGAAGTTTTTTTTATCAGGTTCTGTGTATGATTGATTATCCGAACAGTTTGATTTTCTGAACTACCCTAGGTCCCAATTAGTTCAAATAATCGACTCTCTGCTGTAGTTCACAAATCCACAAAGCTATCAAGTAAAAACCTTTCCTCAGAATTTGCTTTTGACTACTTTTACACAGATCTGGTTTGGACCGGTCTGTTTCTATACTGGTCACATATATTCCCACTCATGTTCATGGGTGCAGTCACCACTACCATGCACATATATGAGTCTTATTGGGGATCTGGAGAAAGAGGGAAAAAACAGCCCCATACTGACTGTGTTCTCTGTATGCTCTTAAGGGAAATTGCACTCTACTGTGTGTGTACTTCTCATCCTCCCAATGTGTACATTCACCACTGTTGCCAATGGTGATGATTGAGGCTCCTTAACTACTGGGCCAGTGCTGGGGCATCACAGAGGCAAAGATCAAGTATCTACCATAAAAGCTGAGCCCTAGGATTGGAAGTAGTATGCCATATACCTATCATGACTTTGAGGCTAATGGTTGAGCAGGACTAGGGTAGACCTGATGTAGATCACTGTAGGCAAATAAAAAGGTAATGGGTCATAATAAGATATGATTGCCAAGTTTCTCTGCCAGACTAATAACTTCAGTAAGTCATACTTCTAATATACAACAAGGCAGGGATGATTTTCCATTTATTACATGACTATATTTAGAGGAAAATATGACACGTTATATACTTATAAGATAAATCAATATGAATAATAAAACAGAGTATACTAAAACTAAATAAAAATAAAACTTTTAAACCTTTACTATCATTCACTCATTCTATTTTCCTTTCTTCTTTCATTTGAAAACCATCTCCTACTAATTGCTGTGTTACTTTTCACTATATATTCTTCATATGAAATCATGATATCTAGATGAGCAAATATAGCACATATTTGGCAATTATTGAAACTTTAACTCTAATACCAACTGTTTGCTCACAGCATCAGTTGTTTAATGCTAAAATCTTTCCCTCATGTGCATTATGTACAGACCGTATACTGTCTTTTCTGCTACCAGTTCACTTGTGTACATTATATATAAACTGTCACACATTACTTCTGCATTGTTGTATATATAGCAAGAATAACTCCAGCCAATGTAACGTTGTATGCATGTTTTAGACATTGTTCTTCTGTATATGTATTTACAATTAAAGTTGGCTGCATCTAACAATTTCCCTCTGAAAGTGGACTTGTTCCCAGAGGGACAGTGCAGTAAACAAAACAAAAATAAATAAGTAAATAAAAACAGAAATAAACTAAGAGAGATAATATGTGTTTAACAAAATGACTGAATCAAGGCATAGGATATCTCAAGGGAGTGTGAAAAAAGACATTATGAAGACTAACATAATCAGTAGCTATTATTTAATAAGCATGTTTTAAGCTCTTCGCCTACTTATGTATTTATGCAGATATTGCTCTTGCAGCCTTGATAGTTCCAGGAAATATTTTCCTCAGTGGATAGTCATCATATAAATTAGGTGTAGGAGTACTGACTCAAAGATAATTTTGCATTTATGCCATTCTTGGATACATTTCTCTGAAAATCATCTATTAGGGAATGTTTGTATCAGAGAAATTGAGAAATGTCAGAGATGGCTCAAAAGAAGAATCAGAATTCCAAAATGTGCAGGATAATGTAGGGTTCATAGGTGTGTACTAGGCTAATGGCCCTGGAGCTCACAGCAGAAAGTACACAGGTGCCACAGATCCAAGTTGTTTATTAGATTTTATATTGGCAAAACAGAAAGAGCGTTAAGAAAAAGGGTGTACGAACATTTATATGAAATAAATAAGAAAAAAGAATCTAATGCATTTTTTAAACACTCACTTACCTGTGAGCAAATGAGTTTCAAATTTTTAGTATTAGAGCAGGTTTGTTGCAATCCTAGGGGTGGTGATTGGGAGACATCCCTTGAATATAGGGAGCTCCTATGGCAATTAAGATTAAATGCATCAAAACCTCCAGGGCTTAACGAGACTATTAGCCTTAGCAGTGTGCTTAAGCTCAGAAGGGCTAAATTATAAGCGGGCTACTGGGTCAGATTTGTTATTATGGTATTTTGTTAGTGTGTCAAACCCAGTTTTACAAGCTATTCAAACAATTTTACAATAACAGCTTTTTAGGAAGGATTAAATGTGGTAATTTTATTATTGATACTAGACCTCATTATTATATTTTTTGACCAACATGATATTTATGTTGAGACAATATAGTGACTAATGTATTATTTTAAAACATAAAAAATAAGACTTCTGTTTTTAGAGCATTGAACATTTTAACAACGTGTTATTACTATAACAAGTTCTTTATATATTGATATAGTATTTTGTATTATTTTATTAACACAAATAGTTAAGTGATATGTTTTTTATTAGACTATTAGAGTACTGGGTTATTGGTTATTTATTTTGTAATTTTTTTATATCTACACTTTCAATTCTGTACCTCTAAAGTTATCAGATAATAGGATTGTAGAGGCAATGAATTTTAATAGTTCAGTATTCGTTTTAAAAGAGTTTTTTTTCAATTTGTCCAACTGGCTAATTAATTAATTAATTGAATTATTGTTGCCAGGAAGCTGTATAAAAGACAGAGTCTAACAGCATTTTGTATCTTGACAAAGCCTGGGAGAGCCCGGGTGAAAGCGCTTGATTTGAATTTTCATTGTGTTTTACTGGTGGAAGCCGTTTGCATATAATAAACAACTTGGATCTGTGGCACCTGTGTACTTTCTGCTGTGAGCTTTGTTTTACCTGGTCGGTATTTTCTTGGGATTTACCAGTTTTGTGTGCTTAATGGCCCTGGAGCCTATATAAGCCTAGCCCAAGAGGATTCCCTGGCATCATGCCGCCCAACATTTTCTCCCAGTGCCCTTGTCAAGCAAAGCCACTGAAGTGATCCCTGGGGTGAACTTCCTATTGCCCATCCACTCGTCAAGATTTCTCTTAAAGAGGGCCAGTGAAGTGCTCTGCTTGACGTGAATGGGAAGTTTGTTCCAGAGTATGGGAAGTCTCTGGGATAGGAGCCTGTCTTTCCAGCATGTTCTGTTTATTGTGGTAATGAGGTTTAGGTCCCTGGTGCATGTAGCACAGAGGGATTGGGATTTCTTTAGGTGTAGCATGTCTAACAGCTTTGGGTCAGACATGGCTTTGTAGGTCAAGCAGAGATTGCCTCTAAGTAGGTGATAAGAGACAGAATATAGCTGGAGTTTTTTGAGTCTCTCCATATAGGACATGTGTCTAAGGCCTAAGATCCTCTTAGTGAGGTATTTTTGTGGCCTTTCCAGTTGTTGTAGGTGTCTAGTGAGGTACATACCAAATGGGGCATTGTATTCTATAATAGGTCTAATGAGGGATGAGTAGACAGGGAGTATGACCTATTTCTTCCTGGATGAGAAACATTTTGTAATGAGATGTGCCACATAGAAGGACTTTCTGACTACAGTGGCAATGTGGTTATCAAAGGAGAGGTTGCTGTCAACCTGTGTCCCCAGGTCTCTTATCACACCTTTGGTGTTTAGTGGACTACCGCCTATGTGGTAGTTCATGGGCACTAAATTTTTCCCAAAGGGAATGACAATGCACTTTTTGGCATTGAGCTTAAGGCCATGGTTCTGGCACCAGTCATTGGTGTCAGTGAGGCCTTTTTGTAGAATATCTACATCAGTTGGAGAATTAATAATGGCTCCCAATTTGCAATCATCCGTGAACATGGTCAGCCAGAGTCCCTTTGTGTTGGCTTGAGCTTCAGAGAAGTAGATGCCAAACAGGAGAGGACCTAGGACCAACTCCTGTGGGATACCACTTGTAACTGGTCGGTAGTCAAATTTGGAGTCCGCTACTTTCACAGTGTGGGTTCTATCAGTGAGCCAGTTGGCAACCCATCTTATGACATAGGGGTTTATGCCTAGTTTAGTGAGTCTATCTATGATTCCTGAGTGTGGGATGGTGTCGAAGACCTTGGCAAGATCTAGGTAGGCTGTGTAAACTACCTTGCCCTCATCCACAGTTCTGGTGATAGACTCAAAGAAGTCTATCAGGTTGAAAAGGCATTATCTACTTTTCACAAACCCAAACTGCATGGGATCCAGAGTTTGGAGATTCCCTATGTCCTTATATGTCCTTATTTATAAGGTCCATGATGATGTGCTCCATAGCCTTACATATCAGACTCATCAGACTAATGGGGTGGTAGGTCCCAGGGTCTGTAGTCACTTCCCCTTTGTGGAGTTGGATGACCATAGCAGTGTGCCATTCGGTAGGAACAAAGCCTGAAATGAGGCTGTGATTAAACAGGGTACTCACGTGTGGAGTTCCCATGGAAGCTGTTTTCTTGGCTTTGGACAGTGCAGTTTTTACCTGTGTAGCTGTGAGAATAGGAACTTGGCATTCCTCAGGTATTGTGATAGGCCCTTTAGGGGGTGAAATGGGGTAAAGTTTGCACTGAACCTGTTGGCCAATATGTTGGCAATATCAGTTGGTTCTGTATATGTATTGCAATTGTGCTGTAACTCAGATCTGAGTATTGCCATGTAGATTCTTGACATAACTATAGAATGCCTTGTGGTTGTCTTTAGAATCTGCAGCAGTTTTGTTTTTGTAGCCAGCTTTAGAGGATTTGATGATGGATCTCGTTTTTTTGCTGAGGCTAACAAGGGAGTTTTTCCAGTCTTGGGAATTCACCCTTTTCTGCAACAGTTTTTTCCTTTTGTTGTAAAGTTTGTTTATGGTGGGAGACCACCAGATTGGCTTCCTTTTTTTTGAAGGACAGCGTCTTGGTTCTGTTTGGTATGGCCCATTCCATGCACTTGTGTATGTGCTCATACAGTGCACTGGTGTATGATTCAGCAGTCATGCACCTATTTTCCATTTGCATGGGTGTCGTGAAGTTAGCCACCTCTGTTTTTAGAAGCCCAAAATTGGCTTTGGAGAAGTTTTCTTACAGTGGTTTCCTTTGGTGGTGGTGGTGGTGGTGGGGGGGGGATGTGAATATCCATGGTGATTAGCTTGCGGTCAGATCTGACCAGGGAGGAGTTGATTACTGGTATAGAGAAATGGTTGCCCATGTTAGTAATGACCAGGTCAAGGATGATTCTACCCCTGGTGGGGGTAAGAATTAGTTGGTCCAAGTCGCTGGAATTAATGAATTCCAGAAAACGTTGAGCAAGTGTGTTGGTACATGAGTAATTTTCCCAGTTAATGGAGGGGTAGTTAAAATCTCCCAGTATAAGGGTATTGGGTTGTACCCTAATATTTTCCAGTGTGTTTAGGAATGTGGAGTGGGAGTCTTGGGACATGGTGGGGGATCTATAGCAGGCTACAACATGGATTACAGTTTTACCCAGTGTTAGTTGTACCTGAAGTATCTCTGTTGCGTTATGTTGGGCTACTAGTCTGGAGGTAGGCATATCCTTTATGAATATGGAGACACCACCACCTTTAGTGCTTTGGTCCAGGTTTAGGGGCTGAAAGGTGTGGTATGAGTTATAGCCTCGTAGTGCTGGGGTGCTCTCTGGAGCCTTGAACCAAGTCTCGGTCACTGCACAGATGTCGATGTTCTCCATTTTAAGGAGTGCTTCAAGTAAGTGCATTTTGAGATTTAGACTTATAGCTTTGAGTAGTATAACCCTCAGATTTCATTTGCTTGTAGCTGTTACGGTGGTAATTTTGTCTTCAGGACATCGCCTAAAAAAAGGCACTATAGGGGTGTCAAGAGCTTTGGCCAGTATCCAGAATCCCTGGGGTGACAGGTGCAGGCCATCTCTGGCAAAGCATCAAGGCCTGTCGATCATGTCATCCCAGGCAGACAGATACTGGATCCCCTTAGAATGACACCAGAAACTTAGCCAATTGTTGAAGTCAATCATTTTTTGCTTGTACTGTGGTATAATTCTGGGTGACGGTAGGATGCTACTCAGAGCTAGGGTCATACCTGCCTGGGCTACAAGATCTGAGAGCTCCTCTATGTCACTTTTCATGTAGTCCAGTGAGGTATGTCTCAGGTCATTCATACCAACATGGACAATGACAGAGTCATATTTGTACCCGTTTTGGAGTGACCTAAGTGTGTGTGTTATGTGGCAGATCCTGGCACCCGACAGGCAGCTGACCATAACTTTCTCCTTATTCAGCCTAGTGAGTGGGACATCAGTGTGCCTTACTGTTGAAGCAGGCAATTTGTAAAGTGGAGTAGATTAAACAAAAGAGCTTGTTATATTCTATTTGCAGGTTATTTGAGATTAAGGGAAATGGAATGCCCATGCAGGTAAACAGTCATTATCTTCCTTTAAAACCTACATGTCTTTGGGTGCTTGCATGTGTGATCTCATCATAGAGTGCAATGGTATAATATCATCCCCCTGTGCATGCACATGCACAGGGATCTAGTTGTGATATGCACAGTCACATATATTTTTTCAAGAAAAAAGCCAGACTGATGATGCCAAGGAAAAAAATCAGAAGAGAGTCGAATATCCAAACGTCGGTTTTCCAAAATGTCAGTTATCCGAACGCAGACTTCCAAAGATTTTGGGTAGTAAAATTCATAAAGTCTGAATATGTAAATGTTATACGTATTCACCTGTGCGTGTTTTTTGAGCCCACTCATGTTTGAAAAATATTTTTTATAGTCCACTGGAATTGTTGAATGGTTGAAAAGTGTATTCCCTACATGCAGAAAAAACAAGATTTTAGAAGTTTTTTTTATCAGGTTCTGTGTATGATTGATTATCCGAACAGTTTGATTTTCTGAACTACCCTAGGTCCCAATTAGTTCAAATAATCAACTCTCTACTGTAGTTCACAAATCCACAAAGCTATCAAGTAAAAACCTTTCCTCAGAATTTGCTTTGTTTTGCTGTTGACTACTTTTACACAGATTCCGGTCTTTTTCTATACTGGTCACATATATTCCCACTCATGTTCATGGGTGCAGTCACCACTATCATGCACATATATGACCTAAAAGTTTTATTGGTGATTCCCTATACTCCATCAGGGGTCTCCACAACAAAGACTTTTGATTTCAGCCTTCCTAGAGAGAGAAGTAAGTTATCTTTGGATTGCTCATTCTTCCCACTCTCTCAACCACCCCTTTGAAATTCCAAGGCTGCTAGAGGAATGTTGGCCTCAGCTAGTGAAATAAGCAAATGCTTTACACACCATGGACCATAAAATAATCTTTTGTGATTCCAGTTTGGCAACATTTGAACAATCATAGCTGTTGGCATAGAAGGTACAATAAGACTACACTGGAAACCTGTAACACTGATATTTTGGTTTACAACTTAATATGTTTTATTAACAAGAATTCCCAACAGACAGTGTTAGAGATAAATAGGTAGAGATAAAGAACGGGGTCTATTCTTGAGATTAATAGGTTTGATATGTCTGAATGTAACAGTACAAGATAAAGACAAGAGACATTTTCTACCCAGCAACCATGCAGCTGTTACATACATTGTAAACACCCAATCCCACACAACAGAATTGTGTTAGTCACACAAATGACAAATCCTCAGATCAGAAGAAAAAGGAAACAGCAATAGTTAAAGTGATCTGTCTCACGTTTTCGTGTGTTCTAGTTTTGTTTTGCATGCATTATAATAGGAGTATTACTTACATTAGGGATAATGGATATGCATGTTTTCTGCAATTATTTATTTCCTAGCTGAAAATGTCAAGACAGGCCTTCTTCTGGCATTCTAAAAATTATTTTTCTGTGAAACTCCCCCCTCCAGCGCAATGTCATATTAAGTAAACAGTGCTACAATAGGCCCAGAAATGTGGAAGCATGGCAAGCTTTTTTCAGAGATTTGCTCTTATTTTTGCGTGGGCTTCAACTGTGATATGATAAAAACAATGAAAATGCATTTACGTTTGTTTTTTTAATCAAAACAGTATTACACTAGGTATTTTAATATTTTACATGGTGGCAGTAATTTTCAATAAGTTGCCATTATGTTTGTGCAATGGTTGTGTCTGTGTGTTGGAATCCCAGTAGCATCATGTTTGTTGCAACTCATTTTTATAAATGGCATGGATGGTGTGTTTTAGTTGTCTATCAATAGTAACTCATTTGTTAATTAAGGGTGTCTAAGACAGGATATGAAGACAGTTTTGCTGTGCATATCTATCAACTGTTGGGAATATTACAGAATATTACAGAATATCCCTGAGTAGGATTTCGCATACACACAGATAACTTTAAGACAGCACTACTGCATACTTAATACATCGCTCCCATGTAAACATCCCAGTCTGTCTCCATGACCTACTTCCTAATCATTCCATCTTCTCTTTCTCTCTATCACTCTCCAAATAGTTTTAGGAGTAAGACTTTGTTGCCTCATAAACTGTACTACATATATGCCCAATAGTTTTGCACTACATGTTGTTCAAAAATGAAAAAAGGTTTAAGTTACATAGAGACAATTTTAAATAATGTATCAGATTTCAGTCTCTTGTCAAAGCGCAACTGTGTGTGTGTGTGTGTGTGTGTGTGTGTGTGTGTGTGTGTGTGTGTGTGTGTGTGTGTGTGTGTGTGTGTGTGTATGTATGAGTGTTTACACTCATGTCTGTCAATGTATGAGACACAGCTTCTGTGAAGATCATAAAAGTGCTCATTAATAATTTCATATTCACAGCTAATAACAGAGCCATACCATTCACTAACTTCCTCCCCTACATACAAAGCAAACACTCTTTTAGATTCAGATAGGAATACAGTAAAGTATAGCTTAGATGTTTCTTTATTTATTTGAGACTGCCTGCAATGTTGTTTTAAATATTTCCTGTGATTTTGTACTCTGATGTAACTGATTATGTACTGAGTGTAGTCTTGTTCTTTTATTATTTATTATTAAATATATTTAAAACTATCATTTTGACTGATATCTGTGAGACAGATTTAAGCTCTTAGAGTACTTGCATATCTATTTGATGACACTGTACAGGCCACTCCTAATTGTTTGGCTCTTGGTCAAATTAACTTTTGGATTAACAGTAACATTACACAGTAGGATTGGACACCCTTTGTTAAGGGTCTTAAAGTAGCTGATAAGGGGATCTGATGGCAGTGATAACTACCTTATAGTCTGGGCAAAAGGGGACATAGCTAGTAAACCTGTGCCAGCCTTTCCCAGGTGTGTGCATGTGTGTGTGTGTGTGTGTGTGTGTGTGTGTGTGTGTGTGTGTGTGTGTGTGTGTGTGTAAAACAAATCTCCAAGAGTGTGTGTGTTCATAGGTAGGTACTAGGCTATTGGCCCTGGGGCCTATACAAACCCAGCCAAAAAGGTACCCTGGCTTTTGCCACTCAAGAAAATTATTTTCCTGTGCCACTGTCGAGCAGAGAATAAACAGCCTCTGCAAGGCTCAAACCCAGGACCATGCACACCATACACAAAATGATTTACCACTAAGCCATGCAGCTATATGGGCAGGGACATGAAGCACTGGTTGGACAGAGAGTGTTGGAGGACTTGGCTTGGGACCCTGGCTAAGGACTCAACTCTATAGCTGTGCCAGTGGGGAGTCTTATTGGGGATCTGGATAAAGAGGGAAAAAACAGCCCCAGACTGACTGTGTTCTCTGTATGCTCTTAAGGGAAATTGCACTCTACTGTGTGTGTGTACTTCTCATCCTCCCAGTGTGTACATTCACCACTGTTGCCAATGGTGATGATTGAGGCTCCTTAACTACTGGGTCAGTGCTGGGGCATCACAGAGGGAAAGATCAAGTATCTACCATAAAAGCTGAGCCCTAGGATTGGAAGTAGTATGCCATATACCTATCATGACTTTGAGGCTAATGGTTGAGCAGGACTAGGGTAGACCTGATGTAGATCACTGTAGACAAATAAAAATGTAATGGGTCATAATAAGATATGACTGCCAAGTTGCTCTGCCAGACTAATAATGTCAGTAAGTCATACTTCTAATATACAACAAGGCAGGGATGATTTTTCATTTATTACATGACTATATTTAGAGGAAAATATGACACATGTTATACACTTATAAGATAAAGCAATATGAATAATAAAACAGAGTATACTAAAACTAAATAAAAATAACACTTTTAAACCTTTACTATCATTCACTCATTCTATTTTCCTTTCTTCTTTCATTTGAAAACCATCTCCTACTAATTGCTATGTTACTTTTCACTATATATTCTTCATATAAAATCATGATATCTAGATGAGCAAATATAGCACATATTTAGCAATTATTGAAACTTTAACCCTAATACCAACTGTTTGCTCACAGCATCAATTGTTTAATGCTAAAATCTTTCCCTCATGTGCATTATGTACAGACCGCATACTGTCTTTTCTGCTACCAGTTCACTTATGTACATTATATATAAACTGTCACACATTACTTCTGCATTGTTGTATATATAGCAAGAATAACTCCAGCCACTGTAACGTTGTATGCATGTTTTAGACATTGTTCTTCTGTATATGTATTTACAATTAAAGTTGGCTGTGTCTAACAATTTCCCTCTGAAAGTGGACTTGTTCCCAGAGGGACAGTGCAGTAAACAAAACAAAAATAAATAAGTAAATAAAAACAGAAATAAACTAAGAGAAATAATATGTGTTTAACAAAATGACTGAATCAAGGCATAGGATATCTCAAGGGAGTGTGAAAAAAGACATTATGAAGACTAACGTAATCAGTAGCTATTACTTAATAAGCATGCTTTAAGCTCTTCGCCTACTTATGTATTTATGCAGATATTGCTCTTGCAGCCTAGATAGTTCCAGGAAATATTTTCCTCAGTGGATAGTCATCATATAAATTAGGTGTAGGAGTACTGACTCAAAGATAATTTCGCATTTATGCCATTCTTGGATACATTTCTCTGAAAATCATCTATTAGGGAATGTTTGTATCAGAGAAATTGAGAAATGTCACAGATGGCTCAAAAGAAGAATCAGAATTCCAAAATGTGCAGGATAATGTAGGGTTCATAGGTGTGTACTAGGCTAATGGCCCTGGAGCCTATATAAGCCTAGCCCAAGAAGATTCCCTGGCATCATGCCGCCCAACATTTTCTCCCAGTGCCCTTGTCAAGCAAAGCCACTGAAGTGATCCCTGGGGTGAACTTCCTATTGCCCATCCACTTGTCAAGATTTCTCTTAAAGAGGGCCAGTGAAGTGCTCTGCTTGACGTGAATGGGAAGTTTGTTCCAGAGTATGGGAAGTCTCTGGGATAGGAGCCTGTCTTTCCAGCATGTTCTGTTTATTGTGGTAATGAGGTTTATGTCCCTGGTGCGTGTGGCACAGAGGGATTGGGATTTCTTTAGGTGGAGCATGTCTAACAGCTTTGGGTCAGACATGGCTTTGTAGGTCAAGCAGAGATTGCCTCTAAGTAGGTAATAAGAGACAGAATATAGCTGGAGTTTTTTGAGTTTCTCCATATAGGACATGTGTCTAAGGCCTAAGATCCTCTTAGTGAGGTATTTTTGTGGCCTTTCCAGTTGTTGTAGGTGTCTAGTGAGGTACATACCAAATGGGGCATTCTATTCTATAATAGGTCTAATGAGGGACGAGTAGACAGGGAGTATAACCTATTTCTTACTGGATGAGAAACATTTTGTAATGAGATGTGCCACATAGAAGGACTTTCTGACTACAGTGGCAATGTGGTTATCAAAGGAGAGGTTGCTGTCAACCTGTGTCCCCAGGTCTCTTATCACACCTTTGGTGTTTAGTGGACTACCGCCTATGCGGTAGTTCATGGGCACTAATTTTTTCCCAAAGGGAATGACAATGCACTTTTTGGCATTGAGCTTAAGGCCGTGGTTCTGACACCAGTCATTGGTGTCAGTGAGGCCTTTTTGTAGAATATCTACATCAGTTGGAGAATTAATAATGGCTCCCAGTTTGCAATCATCTGCGAACTTGGTCAGCCAGAGTCCCTTTGTGTTGGCTTGAGCTTCAGAGAAGTAGATGCCAAACAGGAGAGGACCTAGGACCAACTCCTGTGGGATACCACTTGTAACTGGTCGGTACTCAAATTTGGAGTCTGCTACTTTCACAGTGTGGGTTCTATCAGTGAGCCAGTTGGCAACCCATCTTATGACATAGGGGTTTATGCCTAGTTTAGGGAGTCTATCTATGATTCCTGAGTGTGGAATGGTGTTGAAGGCCTTGGCAAGATCTAGGTAGGCTGTGTAAACTACCTTGCCCTCATCCACAGTTCTGGTGATATACTCAAAGAAGTCTATCAGATTGAAAAGGCATTATCTACTTCTCACAAACCCAAACTGCATGGGATCCTGAGTTTGGAGATTCCCTATGTCCTTATATGTCCTTATTTATAAGGTCCATGATGATGTGCTTCATAGCCTTACATATCAGACTCATCAGACTAATGGGGTGGTAGGTCCCAGGGTCTGTAGTCGCTTCCCCTTTGTGGAGTTGGATGATCATAGCAGTGTGCCATTTGGTAGGAACAAAGCCTGAAATGAGGCTGTAATTAAACAGGGTACTCACGTGTGGAGCCAGTTCACTTTGTAATTCATGTAGAACACAGCCAGGGATATTTCAGGTCCCATGGAAGCTGTATTCCTGCTTTGGACAGTGCAGTTTTTACCTGTGTAGATGTGATAATAGGAACTTGGCATTTATCAGGTATTGTGATAGGCCCTTTAGGGGGTGAAAGGGGGATAAAGTTCGCACTGAACCTGTCAGCCAATATGTTGGCAATATCAGTTGGTTCTGTATATGTATTGCAATTGTGCTGTAACTCAGAGCAGATCTGAGTATTGCTATGTAGATTCTTGACATAACTATAGAATGCCTTGTGGTTGTCTTTAGAATCTGCAGCAATTTTGTTTTTGTAGCCAGCTTTAGAGGATTTGATGATGGATCTCGTTTTTTTGCTGAGGCTAACAAGGGAGTTTTTCCAGTCTTGGGAATTCACCCTTTTCTGCAACAGTTTTTTACTTTTGTTGTAAAGTTTGTTTATGGTGGGAGACCACCAGATTGGCTTCCTTTTTTTTGAAGGACAGCATCTTGGTTCTGTTTGGTATGGCCCAGTCCATGCACTTGTGTATGTGCTCATACAGTGTACTGGTGTATGATTCAGCAGTCATGCACCTATTTCCCATTTGCATGGGTGTCGTGAAGTTAGCCACCTCTGTTTTTAGAAGCCCAAAACTGGCTTTGGAGAAGTTTTTTTTACAGTGGTTTCCTTTGGGGGAGTGGGATGTCAATATCCATGGTGATTAGTTTGCGGTCAGATCTGACCAGGGAGGAGTTGATTACTGGTATAGAGCAATGGTTGTCCACACCACAAAGCTGGAATCCAAGAACGTCAAATGAATCACAAATCGTTGAACAAAAACTTTATATAATAACGCACAATACAAAGCTTTCCGGCAAAAACCCTTCTTCAGTGTTAAAAATAAAACATTAACCAAGCAACATGCTTTATACAAAAGCCCAAAGGTCATATGACCGCAGCCAAAGTCATATGACCAACATATTTAAAGAAACATAAGATTCTAAATATACATTATATATATAACATATAGAAGATATAAAAAATATAAAAATACATATACACAACAAAGAGAGCAATGGTTGCCCATGTTAGTAATGACCAGGTCAAGGATGTTTCTACCCATGGTGGGAGTAAGAATGAGTTGGTCCAAGTCGCTGGAATTAATGAATTCCAGAAAACGTTGAGCTAGTGTGTTGGTACAGGAGTAATTTTCCCAGTTAATGGAGGGGTAGTTAAAGTCTCCCAGTATAAGGGTATTGGGTTGTACCCTAATATTTTCCAGTGTGTTTAGGAATGTGGAGTGGGACTCTTGGGACATGGTGGGGGATCTATAGCAGGCTACAACATGGATTACAGTTTTACCCAGTGTTAGTTGTACCTGAAGTATCTCTGTTGCGTTATGTTGGGCTACTAGTCTGGAGGTAGGCATATCCTTTATGAATATGGAGACACCACCACCTTTAGTGCTTTGGTCCAGGTTTAGGGGCTGAAAGGTGTGGTATGAGTTATAGCCTGGTAGTGCTGGGGTGCTCTCTGGAGCCTTGAACCAAGTCTCAGTCACTGCACAGATGTCGATGTTCTCCATTTTAAGGAGTGCTTCAAGTGAGTGCATTTTGAGATTTAGACTTATAGCTTTGAGTAGTATAACCCTCAGATTTCATTTGCTTGTAGCTGTTATGGTGGTAATTTTGTCTTCAGGACATCGCCTAAAAAAAGGCACTATAGGGGTGTCAAGAGCTTTGGCCAGTATCCAGAATCCCTGGGGTGACAGGTGCAGGCCATCTCTGGCAAAGCATCAAGGCCTGTCGATCATGTCATCCCAGGCAGACAGATACTGGATCCCCTTAGAATGACACCAGAAACTTAGCCAATTGTTGAAGTCAATCATTTTTTGCTTGTACTGTGGTATTATTCCGGGTGATGGTAGGATGCTACTCAGAGCTAGGGTCATACCTGCCAGTGCTACAAGATCCGAGAGCTCCTCTATGTCTCTTTTCATGTAGTCCATTGAGGTACGTCTCAGGTCATTCATGCTAGCATGGACAATGACAGAGTCATATTTGTACCTGTTTTGGAGTGACCTAAGTGCGTGCGTTATGTGGCAGATCCTGGCACCCGACAGGCAGCTGACCATAACTTTCTCCTTATTCAACCTAGTGAGCGGGACATCAGTGTGCCTTACTGTTGAGGCAGGCAATTTTTAAAGTGGAGTAGATTAAACAAAAGAGCTTGTTATATTCTATTTGCAGGTTATTTGAGATTAAAGGAAATGGAATGCCCATGCAGGTGAACAGTTATTTTCTGCCTTTAAAACCTACATGTCTTTGGGTGCTTGCATGTGTGATCTCATCATAGAGTGCAATGGTATAATATCATCCCCCTGTGCATGCACATGCACAGGGATCTAGTTGTGATATGCACAGTCACATATATTTTTTCAAGAAAAAAGCCAGACTGATGATGCCAAGGAAAAAAATCAGAAGAGAATCGATTATCCAAATGTCAGTTTTCCAAAATGTCAGTTATCCGAATGCAGCCTTCCAAAGATTTTGGGTAGTAAAATTCATAAAGTCTGAATATGTAAATGTTATACGTAGTCACCTGTGCGTGTTTTTTGAGCCTACTCATGTTTGAAAAATATTTTTTATAGTACACTGGAATTGTTGAATGGTTGAAAAGTGTATTCCCTACATGCAGAAAAAACAAGATTTTAGAAGTTTTTTTTATCAGGTTCTGTGTATGATTGATTATCCGAACAGTTTGATTTTCTGAACTACCCTAGGTCCCAATTAGTTCAAATAATCGACTCTCTACTGTAGTTCACAAATCCACAAAGCTATCAAGTAAAAACCTTTCCTCAGAATTTGCTTTGTTTTGCTGTTGACTACTTTTACACAGATTCCGGTCTGTTTCTATACTGGTCACATATATTCCCACTCATGTTCATGGGTGCAGTCACCACTACCATGCACATATATGACCTAAAAGTTTTATTGGTGATTCCCTATACTCCATCAGGGTATCCACAACAAAGACTTTTGATTTCAGCCTTCCTAGAGAGAGAAGTAAGTTATCTTTGGATTGCTCATTCTGCCCACTCTCTCAACCACCCCTTTGAAATTCCAAGGCTGCTAGAGGAATGTTGGCCTCAGCTAGTGAAATAAGCAAATGCTTTACACACCATGGACCATAAAATAATCTTTTGTGATTCCAGTTTGGCAACATTTGAATAATCATAGCTGTTGACCATAGAAGGTACAATAAGACTACACTGGAAACCTGTAACACTAATATTTTGGTTTACAACTTAATATGTTTTATTAACAAGAATTCCCAACAGACAGTGTTAGAGATAAATAGGTAGAGATAAAGAACGGGGACTATTCTTGAGATTAATAGGTCTGATATGTCTGAATGTAACAATACAAGATAAAGACAAGAGACATTTTCTACCCAGCAACCATGCAGCTGTTACATACATTGTAAACACCCAATCCCACACAACAGAATTGTGTTAGTCACACAAATGACAAATCCTCAGATCAGAAGAAAAAGGAAACAGCAATAGTTAAAGTGATCTGTCTCACGTTTTCGTGTGTTCTGGTTTTGTTTTGCATGCATTATAATAGGAGTATTACTTACATTAGGGATAATGGATATGCATGTTTTCTGCAATTATTTATTTCCTAGCTGAAAATGTCAAGGCAGGCCTTCTTCTGGCATTCTAAAAATTATTTTTCTGTGAAACTCCCCCCTCCAGCGCAATGTCATATTAAGTAAACAGTGCTACAATAAGCCCAGAAATGTGGAAGCATGGCAAGCTTTTTTCAGAGATTTGCTCTTATTTTTGCACGGGCTTCAACTGTGATATGATAAAAACAATGAAAATGCATTTGCGTTTGTTTTTTTAATCAAAACAGTATTACACTAGGTATTTTAATATTTTACATGGCAGTAATTTTCAATAAGTTGCCATTATGTTTGTGCAATGGTTGTGTCTGTGTGTTGGAATCCCAGTAGCATCATGTTTGTTCCAACTCATTTTTATAAATGGCATGGATGATGTGTTTTAGTTGTCTAGCAATAGTAACTCATTTGTTAATTGTTTTAGGGTGTCTAAGACAGGATATGAAGACAGTTTTGCTGTGCATATCTATCAACTGTTAGGAATATTACAGAATATTACAGAATGTCCCTGAGTAGGATTTCGCATACACACAGATAACTTTAAGACAGCACTACTGCGTACTTAATACATCACTCCCATGTAAACATCCCAGTCTGTCTCCATGACCTACTTCCTACACTATTATCATTCCATCTTCTCTTTCTCTCTATCACTCTCCAAATAGTTTTAGGAGTAAGACTTTGTTGCCTCATAAACTGTACTACATATATGCCCAATAGTTTCACTACATGTTGTTCAAAAATGAAAAAAGGTTTAAGTTACATAGAGACAATTTTAAATAATGTATCAGATTTCAGTCTCTTGTCAAAGCGCAACTGTGTGTGCGCGTGTGTGTGTGTGTGTATGTATGAGTGTTTACACTCATGTCTGTCAATGTATGAGACACAGCTTCATTGAAGATCATAAAAGTGCTCATTAATAATTTCATATTCACCGCTAATAACAGAGCCATACCATTCACTAACTTCCTCCCCTACATACAAAGCAAAGACTCTTTGCCCATGTGTACTACTGCCATTCAAAACATTCACAAAAATAAGTGTATTTCTGTGAACCAACTGTGATAACAGTAAGCATGATCACAGAATGAAAGTAATGTATTCACCAGTTAAAATCTATACATATATACACATATATATATATATATATATATATATATATATATATATATATTTAATTTGGTAATCATCAACAAAATAAAGTCAGTATATTCTATTAAAATATGAACTATTTGTGATTTTCTTAAAGCCTTTTGCTATGGTACACAGGAGGCCACACATCTTCATCACCATCAACATTACTATCATCTGAACTTCCTGCTAAACTCAAGTAAGGGTCAAAGGTGCAGGGATTTATAACTTCAACCTCAGAAGTTAAACCAACAACTTAGACATCACTGCTACCACCAGAAAAGAAAAAAAAAAACAGTTCTCGGAATCACTTTCAAGTTCTGAACTGAAAGCCTTAATGGAATCACTTACATGACATCAAAGGTCAGAGGGCATTCCACAAAGAATTACATGGAGGTAGAGCATTGCAGAATGAAAAATAACAGAAAAAAAAGGAAAAATGATTGCAGGCCATGAAACAATTAAGACAAAACCCCAGAAGGAGGCATTTCAACAATAAAACAACCATGATTGAAAGAATAGAAACACATCACTGTAATATACTTCCCACAGACACATTTCACTGTAACACCCATTCCCTAACATTCTCCAAACAACTTTACTACTGTAATATAAACTCTCCTATTTCCCAATTTCCATCTAACATTTAGCATCATTCCCAACAATTGTTCTCCCTCCCATACCGCTTTGCACTTTATCCATTCGTACTCAGACTCCCCAACAGAACCTTTTATTCTTCATTTCAGCTTTTCTATCCCCAAATAAACCCTTACTATGTCCTATCTCAACTACATCCTTATAATCTATCTTTTAAAATCCCTCTATATTTTACATTTCAGAAACATAGGTGGAGATACCAGGACAACCTAACTCTTTTGCTTCATAGAAAACCCCTCTTTCTAGCCTACCCTCTACTAGTTTTCAGTCTCCATAACCAATATAAATGTCCTACAGCCCTGTATATTCTTGTATCCTTCTTGATCCTTACTTCCCCACTGCCTGCCATCAATAAATACTAATCCCTTTAGTTAATCATGGTAGTCCTCAGCTTACGCTCTGTCCTTCTCCTCTTATTAAGGCATCTCTCATCCCACTATAACTCAATAACAGCTCTCAGCATATCTTCAACTTTGTCCCAACCACATATCCATATTTATTCTCTAAGATCTCCACACATTGCACTAATAGTATTGAATAACACCCCTCACCTTTACTCCAAATATAGGCTGATTTATTCCATTTTAACTCAAATCAAAATACAACTAAGTGGAAAAAATGCTGTCCAATAAATAAAACAGAATCAATAACACCCCAATATACTAAAATCCTCTTAGGAGAAGACATTCACCCTAATCCTGGCTCCAACTATCACAGCCAACATCACTGGTAATCTAACTTTTGCCACCATGAATATTATGAATATTATAAGCATAAGAAATAAAACTACTGAACTGCTTTGCTGGATTACCTTATGCAAGCCTGATATACTCGCTATAACTAAAACTTAGCATAAACCCAGTAAAAAAGTCTGACAATGAAATTATACCCCCCTAGCTATAATGTCATCAATAATGACCATATAAAAAGAAAAGTTGGTGGAATTGCTTTAATATTTCCCAACTACCACATTTCCTCTTATAGCATACCAATACAAACATTCAATTCAACAGAGATTCTTATTACTTCCCTGAAAATAAATAAATAGAAACAAGTATGTATTAATGCCCTTCACATCCTTCCTGGTGAACATAGAGCTGTAATATTAGATATCCTACATTGGATGTTCATAACAATTTCACGAGAAAAAATACTGTTTGGTGATGTCAGTATCGGTTGGGCATAATTTCTAACTCCCCTACATCCAACATGAACTTATACAGTTTCACACAATTAATTAATAGACCCACACATTTTAGCAAGACATCAAATTCCTTATTAGACTGGATTCTAGAATCAGACTCTAACAAATTCACCACCACAGGAACAATGTCAGACTCTATTAGTGACAATCTCTCAAGCTATATGACCAGATATCCCACACATCCATGTATACAGCATATTTGAAAACAATATTCAACCTATTCAAGTTTAACTGACAAGTATTCATTACTGCTATATCAGCTATTAAATGGAAAATCTTAAAAATCCTCCCCTTAGACAGTGCTGTAAATTAATTCAATACAACTTTCCTACATTTCCTAAATAGTTGTGCACCTCCTAGAAGGAAGAGACTAAAAACAAATAATGTAATTTTAACTATCCAGAAAGAGTAAAATGCTAATGCAGGATAGGGAAGGTAGGTGAAAAAAAAATGGTGAAATTATAAATCACCACAATATCTCAAAAACTTCATAATGCTCTGTGACCATACTAAAAAGTAAACAAATGAAGACAAAAACCTATACTATAGGAACATTTAGAACACTAGTAAACACAATCCTAAAAATTCATGTCAGGCATTAAAGAAATCTTACATGCTAGCCACAAATGCATCCCTAATCCCTCTTTGAATAACTCACCACTCCTAACTGCAACAGAATTCAGTTCTTACTTCATAGATAGTATAGCATCCCTAACCAAGGATTTCCCAACATACAATCCCAGCCCTGCCTAACAGTCACATATCACCACATCCACTTTCACCTTCAAACCTGTGTCCATGACCTATATAAAACTATTCTTAAAGAAACTCAAACCATACTCTGCTTTAGCTGATGACCTTCCAAGCAAGTACCTTAAAATAGCAGCCAATAGCATTGCCCATCATATCCTATCTCAGTCCTTATAAATCAGTCAGTTCTAGAATTCCACATTCCCTCTCTCTGGAAAAATTCACATATTATTCCTCTACAAAAAGAAGGAAACTCAACAACAGGCATCACTACCTTCAGATCTATAGCAATCTTATCACACCTCTCCAAAATACTTGACAAATGAATTCAAAACCAATATAAGCCATCTCCTGTAGGAAGAACTCCTAGCCCCTACACAACATGGCTTCTGTTCCTCCCACAGTACTAACATGCACTTCTATCCTTTATAGATACTGTCACTAAAGCTAGAGATAATGGCAAACTAGTCTCCTACTTATTTCTAGACTTGTCTAAAGCCTTTGACACAGTTTGTTACATCAAACTTCTACCTAAAATGGCCTCAGTAGGTCTACAGCAGCCCACCCTTCTGTGCTTCAAAAGCTACTTATCCAATAGATATCCAATCAGTAAAATGGCACTTCAGTCTCTCCATACCTCACAGTCACGACCAGTGTACTTTAAGGCTCTATCCTTTGTCGCTTCCTCTTAAGCATTCTCATCAACACCCTCTACACACAACAGGCCTCCCTAATACAATATACAGATGATTCCATACTCATATGCACATAAGACATTGTGACATCTCAAAAAATTACTCATGCTCAACCAAAAAAAAAAAAAAAAAAGCAAACTACTTATTTTCCCCCAAATCCCTTTCACTTGAAAAAACAAAATTTTAAATTCTCTCTCTTAATAATACAATTGAAGTCAGTTCTCATAGCAAATTATTAGGGATGATAGTGAATGATAATCTTAAACTTGGCATGTATAAGCAGGATTCCACAAAAATAACACAACAAAAATTGGGGGTGCTTTACACAGCCAAAAACTTTCTCAGCAATGCAACTAACCCCACACTTGCCGCTACTTACCTCCTCACCTCACTAATTTATGGTGCCCCCACCCTTACTAACCTCCAGGCATAAAAAAAGCAAAACACGAACAATGTTATAAAAAAGCAGCTAAATTTGCAACAAATACACCTTTCAGAACCCACCGCTGTATAGCACTAAAAAGCCTATATTGGTTAGAATTACCCCATCAACTGAAATATACACATCTTCTTACCACCTATAAAATTATGCAGCATCCATCTGCTTGCTCAGTACTAAATATCATTCTACACAACTATGTTCCCAATTGGTCATTATGATCTAAAGACCAAAAGGCCCCCTCTGTCCACAAACCTATGAAATCTGCTTGTCATGGACTGTACTCATACCATGTTGTTAGGGCCTGGAACTCCTTATCTGTATCCATCAGGCAAATACCCTTCTTCCCTCCAGCCCCTTAAAACAAGTCTGACATACTTCCTAGCAAAAATCTGGATCTTTTCTTGCTCAACCCCAGGGCAATCTATATCCCTAAACATGAACAAATACCTATTCATACTTTACACCTCCTTACTACCTCTTCTTCACTCACTTATTTCTCAGATGTTAAAGCAAACATGGGAAGGCTGTGGCTGACAAAGTTCGCAGATGACTGCAAACTAGGCGCCATAGTCGATACACCAGCAGATACACACATCCTACAAAAAGGCCTCACTGAAACGGACAACTGGTGCCGTAGTCACGGCCTTAAACTAAATGCCAAAAAATGTATAGTCATCCCTTTTGGAAAAAACAAAGTACCCACAAATTATCACATAGACAGCAACCCACTGAGTACGGAAAAAGTAATCAGAGACCTAGGGACCCAAGTAGACAGCGACCTCTCATTTGACACCCACATTGCCAAAGTGGTTAGAAAACATTCTACCTTGCACACCTCATCATGAAGGGTTTCACATCCAGATCCAAGGATGTCATTGTACCCCTATATTCCTCCCTCATCAGACCCATGATTGAGTACAATGCCCCATTTGGTATGTACCTCACCCGGCACTTGCAACAGCTGGAGAGACCACAAAAGTACCTCACCAAAAGGATCAAGGGTCTCCAACATATGTCTTATTCTGCCAGACTAAAGAAACTTCAGCTCTATTCAGTAGCATACCGCCTGCTCAGAGGTGATCTCTGCCTGACGTGCAAGGCCATGTCCAATCAGGATCTGATGGACATGCTCCACCTCAAAAAATCCAAATCCATCAGGACCATGAGAGCTAAAGACTTAAACCTCGGCACAAGTATGAATAGGACATGCTGGAGAGATAGATTCATAACCCAGAGGCTTCCCATGCTTTGGAACAGGATCCCAATTCGTATTAGGCAGAGCCCCTCACTGACTCTCTTCAAGAGAAATCTTGATGAGTGGATGGGAGATCGTAAGTTTACCCCAGGGGTCACATCTTTGTCACTGCTAGACAGCGGCACAGTAAACTAATACTATTATATAAGGGGACCTTCACTGTGTCACTACTAGACAGAGGCACAGTATTCTAGATTTATTCTGTACATTTTTGTACCATTTCATGGGGTGGCAAAAGCCACATCACTATGGCTAGACTTACAAATGCCCCAGGGCAGATAGCCTAGTACTATACTATGAAACTATGAAACTATGAAACTTCCTTACTTTAATTAGTTTGTCTCCCCAGACTGTCTGTTTAAATATGCCAAAACTCTGTTTTCTCTCTCGCTCCATATTGAAATTCCTGTTTGCATCATACTAACTTACCTTTAGTTTCTCTAAACTGACTAAAATTTAGCTAAATATTAAATCATTGTCATATAATTGGTATATATTCTTTACCAATGGTTTCACATTACATCTTTTTGTTGTTGTTGTGTCTTTTGGCTTTTCTCAGTTAGGGGTCGCCACAGCGGAACTCCGGTCCGCTAATGATTGGTAGTTGATTTTTACATGCCGAGTTACCAGCCCTGATGCACAACCTTCAACGAAGGTACGCCCATTCACGCACATCTCCATGCAGAAGACGCTCTAGCTGAGAACCGAACCGGACAGCATCTTACTGTGAGGCGACAACGCTACCGCAGCACCACCACTGCGGGACGGTTTCACATAATTTGTTATAATTATATTGTTTTTGATGATTGTAAAATTATTGTTCTTAAAATGTTTTTGTAATATTTTGGAACTTTTCTCCCCAGGCCTCTGCTGAAAACAGCCACTCACCTAGTCGGACTTTCTCAGTAATCAAATGTCAATAAATAAAAAAAAAAAAAAAAGAGAGAGAGAGAAGTTTCATTCATTTATTCATTCTCTGATTACTCTATTAATTCAGTCTAGGGTGAAGGGTGACAGGGAGCTGTAACCCGTCCCAGTATTCACGGGGCAGAAGACAGAGGAGCAGACCTTGAAAGTGGTGCTGACCCATCACAAGAAACGCACACACACACACACACACACACACACACACACACACACACACACACACACACACACACACACACACACACACGTGCAAGTGCACACACACACACACACACACACACACACACACACACACACACACACTTGGCTTTGCAGTAATTATCTCCAGTACTAACAGCTCCACTTCTTTAGACATTATTAGGTGTGCATTATCAAAGGTGATGTACATTTTTTCAATCCTCACCTTCAATAACTCAGCAGAGCTATTCTTTGAATCACTATAAGTTGCTCCCCCTGTGGCCTTTACCAGTGAAACTGGAGAAGCATCACTTACTGGGGCTGTCCTACTGCCATGGCACTACACTAGTCTTTGAGTAGGAAACCCAGATTGTGTTGAGAAAGCCTGTGTACAAATGTTTTGCATATTGCACTGCAAGTTTTTGAATCCTGGACATATTTTTTAATGTTGAGAGGAGTAGCCTGATGTAGAAGTACCTCCCCTCTCCTTAGATGCATATTTATGTGCAATCAAGGTGAATCAGCAATGAAATTTAGTGCTGTTTTGGATTTATACACATATGATAATGCACTGTGTGGGACTTTTGACCAATTTATTGTATTTTAGTACAGGCCAAGGTCTTGTAGCTACCTTGATCTCTAAAGAGCAATCTTGATTTAGGACAGCTCTGTGAGGAAAAATAGGGAAAAGCATTTGCTAATACCAAAAGTTTGCTAGTACTAGATCTGAAATGGAGTGTTAGAAGAAGTTTGATCAAGAAAACGAAAAAAGTATGAAGCCAGAAATAAGAATTAAAACATTCATCCTCTGCATATGTTTGTGTAGCTGAATTTGAAACTCATTGTATTCAGTTTAATGCTATTCGTAAATGCCGTAAACTGAGATATTGAACATCATTAAATTCACTTTAATACTGATTGATCACCTTTAAATTCAGTTTAATACTACCAGGGACGGTTTCCACTTTGCCCTACTGATTTTGTAGATCTTTCAGTTCAGCATAGTTCAACTGCAGGATGCCCTAGATTGCAGCGCAGACTTGTAGAGCAATGTATTCAGTTTAATGCTGCCACGGAATGCATTGTTTTACACAGTGAAGCTCACTGGACACCATTTTGATTTTTACCACACTTTATTTAATTTAATACTTCATTAGATGATCTCTGTTGCATAGTTGACTAACAATGGATTCATTTTAATATTGTTAATAGATCCTATAGGGTGAGTGGCTGATTTTGTAGTGGCTTGTACTATACCATTTATGACAAGTCGCATACTGAGATATCGTCATTGTTAATATGAAAGTCAGTATGTTGCACACCTCCCTACATTGGTCAACCCCATAAGGCGGCTTTATTTGCTGTTTAACTGTGAATCACAGACCACACTTTCTGCTTATTTAGCATGCGCTTTGTGAATCCATCTGCTAGTTTCATGTGAGAAGAACCACAAATCATGAGTCAGCTCAGTGGATTCAGTATAGAAAAGAGACAAGTGCACTAATAGAAAACCATACTATGCAATACTTTGCATTGACTTTAAAACTATGAATCAGTGCAATGCCTTGAATCCCCAAGTTAGTACCACATCAATCATCATGACAGGTCTTTTATTGACTGCCGTGATATAAACCAATAAACCTGCCATCAGAATCAGCGTGCTACTGCCAAAGCAGAACTGCCACTTGCTGACAGTTGCCCTGGCATACAGTTCAAAGACTTTGTCATTAGCCAAATCAGTTGGCAAACTATACAGCTGTTTTATTCATCTGCATGTGCTATACTACTGAAACAATTAGTTGCATTGCATGCTGACAATCCAGAGGGAAAAAAACATGAATAACTGGAACATGCAAGTGTCAGCTTAACTGGTAAATGGAATAACTTGCACTTTAGAAGTAGGAAAAGCTTTTCACGGCTCACAGCTTCACCGTTTATCAAGAAGCTTGTTTCCCAAATCTATAGCACATACGTAGCAGATCCACCAACACATATTCCATAGACAACAGATGCACAGCTGCACAGACACACACACACACACACACACACACACACACACACACACACACACACACACACACACACACACACACACTCTAGTGAGATTGCAATGGCAGCAGACAAAACAGGGTTTATCGCAGTTTTTTTTTGTAGCCATAGATTCCACTTTGTCATGTCCTGTGCCTGCACAGTGACCCTGCCTCAGATGACTCTACATGAAACAACTTAAATGATAGTCAAATCATTTGATCGGGCTCCTCTCAATGCAAAGTAAAAAAAAAAAATTCTACCATGACAATCTAAAGCATGAATAGTAACACAAACAAAAAGTGAGCTGTTTCCTTCTAAATTTCTAGCCATTACTAGGACGGAGTAGGTACCATACAATCACAATTGTAACAATACTTGATATAATTAATGAAAATGTAAAATATTTACAATTTGTGCATTAACAGTACTAAATGTCAAAATACCCAATGTGTAAAAGACACCATAGAAACCTGAAGGTAATAAATTGACAATTTTACATTTTCAATGCAGCAACATAAAAAAAAAAACTTTTCTGACACTTTGTTGTTGTCTTTCGGCTTTTCCCGGTTAGGGGTCGCCACAGTGGAACTCTGGTCCACTAATTATTGGCAATAGATTTTCACAAACACCGAGGTGCCAGCTCAATGTTCAACCTTCAACGAAGGCACGCCCATTTACACATGTCTTTCGAACGCCTACCCATCCGCATGGAGGACATGCAGACTCCACACAGAAGGCACTGCCCGCACTCCAGCCGAGAATCAAATGGAAGAACCTCTTGCTGTGAAACTTTAAAGAAGTAAATAATGACTTTTCTTAAGGCACAGCTTAATTTTGTTAAAGTTTACATCAGACATAATTGTAAAAAGGTTATTCCGTACATATAAGATGGTGGGCAAATGAAGAAACCTACCCAGCATGGTGAGGAAATATGGAATTTCTAATTGTGTTGAAGTTCAAAAAGATGTTTGTAGGGAATTTTTCCAGCTCATTCAGTATGCAAAATCATCTGTAGTAGGCAAAGGTTAAGTCTTGCCACATTGCTGGGAACAGAGCGCAAAAAGTTGGCTAACGATTCTTTATATTTCTTTATATTGTCCAACTCTTATTGTTTAAAGTTAAATCTATATATGCTAATAGGTTCATAGGCAAGTGCTAGACTAACTGCCCTTGTTGGCCATTTTTAGTCTAGCCAATATGTCTTTCAAAACTTGCATCTGCTGCCTGTGAGGTAAACACCTTAACCATTACACCAACCCCAATCCCTCCTGCTTCCTCAGTTACTCGAAGATATCATCACCTCTGCAATGGCAACTACATTTCACGTGGTTTGATTATTTATTTATATATGCATTTATTTATTTACATACATATTTAGCATTCTGTTAAGTAGGATAGAATACTGAGCCTGAAGGTTTATTTTTAGGTGAACCCAGAAGGGTGCAGAAAGTACGAAATTAAAAAATAAATAAATTGCAAGTCTAAAATATTTTTGCAGCAACAAAATATATAATTTGGTTATACATAGAATGCCAGTAGTAAGTAGCATTTAATAACCATCATTTGTTAAATTGGACAGCACAGTTATGCAGCGGTAGCATTGTCAAATCACAGCAAGATGTTCTCTGGCTCGATTATTGGCTGGGGTGCCTTCTGTGCGGAGTCTGCATGTCCTCCCTGCATTCATGTGGGTTTTCTCTGGATGCCCTGGCTTCCGCCTACATTACAAAGACATGCGTCTGGAGAGTTTCCACTGAAAATTGCCTTGTTCCAAGTCAGACTTTCCAAGTTAACAAATGTTAAATAAAATAAATAAATAAATAAAATAAATATTTACAGCATTTACAGTATATCCCAAAAATGGGAAGGTAGGGGGACCAGATTATGAAGGGTAGGGAGGACAGGATGGAGGTTGGGTGAAGGAAAAGTTGAAGGGGAGCCCATCTGTGCTTCTAAAGTTTGTGTTATGCAGTAAACTGTTTTGTGGTGGGGACTCCACTGGTTACCTCAGCACTTTTTGAAGAGGCACCTGCCATGTGAACTATGTGGGTTCTGTCTTTCAGCCATGTTGCAATCCATCTTATAAGGATCTATGTTTAAGGATGGCAGCTTCATTGCAATTCCAGCATGAGATTTCTCTTCACTCAGAATTCTATGCCAAAAAGCCAGTATACTATTCACCAGCACCTGAATAATTTTGTTAGCACCTCTGAGTCATACATAGTTTTGTTATACTATTCCACAACCCTACTCAATATTTCTAATATAAACCCCATAATAGCCATATATAATTGCCCCTGAACCTGTTTAATAACCCATCTCTTAACACTATTAACATTTTCTGCCCTACTGCATTCCTTCCCTCACTTCCATTTCTTTGAATTTCTAATGACTAATCAGTCAGTCTATAATATATTTGACAAACCCACTAACACACCTCTTCAAATGTTCAACGTTCTACAAATACTTAAAGCATTAGAATTTTTTATGCTGTAACAGTTTCCTTTATTTCATATGTCATTTAATTAACAAATGTATCTGTAAATGTTCATGTATAGTACTTAATGCCTGAATGTCTGTTAATGTATTTAATTGAATGGTTTTCTCCCTGGACCTCCATCAGAAATCGGGCTTTTGAATAAACCCATTTGAACAAACCTGATAAAGAAAAGCAAAATAAATAAATAAATACATAAAAATGAAATATAATTCTTTGGTCAGATCAAAGCAAGCTATATGAACAGCAAGAGCACCGTCAAGCAGCCTGTTACCCTCTCAAGCACATTATCAAGGTTTAATAGGTACAATCTCCCTCATTATCAAGGTTTAATAGGTACAATCTCCCTCTGATGAAGCCAGATTGTTGGAGGTCAGGCTTAATGAGATTTTAAGATCATAATTAATTATATCAGTAGTGATACACTCCATAGCTTTACAAATCAGTGTCGTAAGACTGATTGGCCTGTAATTACCAGGGTCAGTGGTAGGGCCACTGTTGTAGAGAGTGTGCCGGGATTCTAGTGCATAGCCTCAGACTAGGTTTAGGTTAAACGATTGGTTTATTAAGAGCCTGCTTGATGCAGTTTAATAGGCACTTGGGTGTATTATCAGGACCCATGCCGGAGGTACTTCTGGTTTTGTATAATACCTTGATAATACTTTCTTTATTGATAATAGTAATAATAGGGAAGTAAGGGAATCTGGGAGGAGTGGTGTTGCAATAGGTGCCTCACATATGAAGTTTACACAGAACTTCTTTACAAGTATATTTGTGATTTCATATGGGTCAGAGTGGGGTCACATTAAGGATAAGTTCAGAGCAATGTCGAGTCTTATTCCATAGTTTTCTGACATAAATAAAGGATTTATAGTTAACCTTTGCTTCTTATGGGTTGCTTTAATGATCCTTATCGATTATACTCTCATTCTGATGAGTTCTCATGTTACTGTATAGTCTAAGAAGTTGTGTTTCCTTGTTGTAAACTTTACTTATGTTGGTTTACCACTGTCTGTGGGGGGTGGACGGGTGATAAATGTATCATTATATTTGGCTCTAGTTGAGACTGCTACATCTGTGCACTTGTTTAAGTGGGTATTAAACTCCTCAGTTAAGCTGCCTACTGTGTTGGTATCAGCAGTAGTGCTGTCTTAGGTAAATTAAGATATTTCCTCATATAACTGTATAAGATTCACCCTTCTAAAGTACTTAAATAAGGAGATTTTGGTTATGAGGAGGTTGTGTATTTGAGGGCAAATGTAATGAATTCATAGTCTGACAGCTCATGCAGGAGAGACTAGGGGAGTGGGACAGGCAATATTAGTGAGGACCATATCCAGAATATTTAGGCCTATTGTGGGTTCACTAACTGTTTAGCCCAGAGAATTATTTGTTAAAGCTAGAATGATTGGGGCATACCCTACATTAAAGATATACAGTAGGTGTTCCAGGCAATGGCTCAGTAGTTGAAATCACCTAATATTATGGAATTATTTCTTATAGGAATTTATTCTAAAACTTCTAGGAATCTAGCATGATCACCTGGAAACACAGAGGTTGTTCTATAACCTTTTGTAAACTGGTAGCTCATCTTATCCATGGTAAACTGAAGTTCTAGGAGCTTGTTTTTGGGTCTATGAGTATAAATCTTGATGAGATGTGATCCTTGACAAATATAGAAACACTTCTGGACTTTCCACCTGACCAGAAGGTTTGTTAAGTGCAAAGCCCTGAAGTGGAAGGAGTATTTACATTTAAACCAAGTCTCTGTAACTACAAATACATAGAAGAGTTTCAAATGCAGGACTGCCTGAATATCAGATAATTTGTTATTAATTCAATCAGCATTGAGAAGAGCCACTTTAATGCAGTTCAATTTAGGATTTGAAGAATTTGCTAAGTTAAGATGCCCATTGCATAGACTCTGCCTAAAAAATGCCTTATAGGAGCAACAAAGGATTTTGCCAGTATGCAGAAACCCTTGAAGGAGAGATACAACAAACGCCCTACAAAACAAGTAAAAGCAGCTTTCTTCTCATTCCAGGCTAATACATACTGGATCCTCCAGGAATAACATTAGCCCTTAAGCCAATCACTAAAGAAATGTATCTTCTGTTAACACCTAGGCATAATTTTTAGTTAAGAAATGATTCTACTCAGGGTCAGACCCGCATCTCATAAATTAGTAGAAAGTTCTGACATGCCTCTCTACATATCCCCCAAGGTTTTTATTCTCCATGTGGCAAAAGGAGGTACTGCCAGCACAGCTAGCTGGAATTTTCTAATAATTATTTTTTGCGAATATCAAACAAATTTATATAAGATGCTTGTGTTACAAATGTATTAGAACTATATGTCATATGTATGTCATATATATGTCATGTGTATATAAAACTGCTTTGTACAGATGTTTGTGTTGAAAAGGCATTTGCAAAGTGTTTGTACTTACAATGTATCCACAGTGTGCCGTACTGGAAGAGGACAGAAATGTACATGCACTATTATAACTGTTTAAATGTATATGCTAACAGAGGAAACTGGAGAGTTAACTTCAGTCCAGCAAACTTTAGAAAAAATATCTGAAATTAAATTACTTTATAGGCTAAGCCATAAAGATGCTTCAATGCAGCCACAGACACAAAATCTGTACTAGGAAGTTTTATGTATTGTCTTCGGGGTGAATTAATTGCTACTTTGGAAGCATGAAGGAATGCACTTGTTTTATGACTTCCAGCACCTGCCAAAGATCTGAGCAAAAGCCCTTGTATGAACATTTTTACAGGTAGATGCTAAATACTGCCAGCTTCAGCAATGGGGTTTTACCTGAGAACTAGAAGTCAGATGACCAGAAATTATGTCATTCTGTAAGCTATCCCAGCAATAACATTTTAGATATTATTTTGACAAGTCTGTCAATGAGACAGAGCATTCTGCAATCTGTCTTGGACCTGACAACAACAGCAAGAACCATTCAACACATCTGTCTTGCTCTAATTAAGTAAGTTGCTAGGGTATAGAAACTCTTAGATTCAGTCAGGAATATAGCAAAGCTTAGTGTAGATTTTATTTTTCTTTATTTGTGTGAATCTGCACTGCAATGTTAGTTTAAATATTTCCTGTGGTTTTGAACTCTGATGTCACTGTGAATATATATTTAGTATTGCCTTGTTCTTTTATTATTTATTATTAAATATTTTAAACCTTTCATTGTGGCTGATCTATGTAGAGATATTTAAGTTTTGAGAGTACTTGCTTATTTATTTGGTGACACTGTGTGGGCCACTCCTAATTGCCTTGCTCTTGGTCAAACAACCATTTGTATTAGTATTAATATTACACAGTAAAATTGGAAACTCTTTGTTAAGGGCCCTAAAGTAGCTGATAAGGAGTGACTGGTGGCAGTGGTAACTACCTTATAGTTTGGGCAGAAGGGGGCATAGCTAGCAAACCTAAGCCAGCTTTTCCAAGGTGCGAGCGTGTGTAAATCAAACCTGAAAGAGTGATTGTGTCAGTCACTTGGCCAGGGACATGAAGCACTGGTTGGACAAAGAGTGTGCTGGAGATCTTGGCTTGGTCACTTAGCTCAGATCTCAACTCTACAGCTGTGCCAATGGGGAGTCTTATTGGGGATCTGGAGAAAGAGGGAGAAACCAGCCTCGGATTGACTGTGGTCTCTGTGTGCTCTTAATGGAAATTGCACTTGATGCAGAGAGCTGAATCTGGAATTGCTGTATGTGTACCTGTTATCTTCTCAGTGAACATTTCCCCACAGATGTCAGCGGTGAGGATTGAAGCTCCTTGATTATTGGTCCAGTGGAGGGTCATCACACTCCACATCACTGACTTCCACATGGACCCACTCCATGTCATAGTGGCATTTGTTTTGGGAAAGGGTCCTGAAAGGACTTTTAATGTCTGTAATCCTGTAAACCAAAAGTAAGCTTACAGTAATCCTATCCTTGTCCAGCTTAGTAACTAGTGAATCAGTATGTCTGACAACTTAGTCACCAATTACTAATACACTTTTATCAGAAGCCACTTAAGCATTACTTGACTAGAAGCAGCTATGCTGTTGATGACTTGTTGTAGGTATTCATGGAGGTGGTTAGTTGAAGGACTTGAGGCCTGTTCAAGAGGCTTTGGCAAAGATTTTGTATAACATCAGCATGCAACATTTTAGTGTAATCTGTGTGAAAATGGGGTAGTGATCGACAAGAGGGTGTGCATGTGTGATGCTCAGTTTGTACTCATTTTTGTGTAAGGGATGTCTCCATATCAGCTACGTAGTTACATCTGTCAAAGACAGAACATTCTCTCTTCATTATCTGTAAGTACAAGGCAGTTGCTACGCTGCCTTAGGATGCTAAACACTAGAAGGCTGGTTGTCCAGTATTGTACATGTTATCTGGTGATTGACAAAGTAAGTTAAAGGAGTATAGGAAAAGCTGGGGGGGATCTAATATCAAAATAGTATCAGTGGTGTCAACAGAACAACATGCAGTGCAATGATACCGCTAGAGCAGCTAGAAGCAATTCCGAGCAGCCATGCTAAGATAAGCACAAGCTAATGCTGCCCTGGGTGCAATCGAGCAACTGACAAACCAAGGAATCCATTATGGCTTGGGAGAACTAATTTCAGGTAAAAAAAATGAAAATATGCTCACTACTCACCAATCAACACAACAACTGTGGCACTGTATCGCAGCACTCAGCCATACCGCTTCAGTCCAGCTGCAAATGACAGAACTGCCATGCTCAGATCCACTATAAATAACAGCTACATAAAACAAAAGAAGCAAGAGAACCAAACAGCAAACAACTCTGAGAGAGCCAGTAGAGCTTCGACAATTAAAACAAAAATAACAGCAATTAACCTTCTCTTACAAGAATAACTACTAGTTTCTAAGATGGCAGCAGCACTTGGCTAATCAAAATATTTTAGTTAAGGAAAAACATGCAGTTGATTGTTTAAATACTTCAAACACATTTCCATCATCAGGAATAGCAAAACAAAATCAAGTGAAATATAGATTGCACTTTTCTTGTATAGAAATACTCAGAATATTTTTCAATTTAGGTTGAAAATATCTCCAAAACAATGCACCAAGTCTGCAGCTTTAGAGCTGTCTAGAAACAAGGAAAGAAATGGCATGCTGGGCTGTGCTATAAATAGCAATCAAATAAAGCAACAGAAACAAGAGAACAGACCAGCAAACAATTCTGGAAGAGACATCTGGTTAATTCATTTAAAAATTGCAGAAGTTATTATTTCCTCGCAAGGATAACAACTACGTTTTCCAAGATGGCCCTAAACACCTGGCATAACAAACTGTTTGATTTAAAGAAAAAAAAATAATATAGGTACAGTTTAAATGCTTCAAAAACTATTCCAACAAAAGAAATATCAAAATGAAATCAAATGCAATATTTATTTTCCTCACTTGGATAGAAATACTCAGACAACTTATTCATGTTGAAAATCTTTCTAGACTATTGAACTGAGTTGTAAGTTTGGAGTAAGTAGTCCATTCACAAATAACAGCAGGGTGGCACACTCAAGACCCCCTTTAAATAATAATTACATAAACAAAAGACAAAGCTAAATCAAACCAAAAAAACGACATTTGATCCAAAGCTGTGTTTATTTAAAATAATTAATTGTTGATTTCACATGTCTTGCATTGCTAAAATAAAACATAACAGTGCTTCCTGTCACTTAAATCTGACACCTAACTTTCTGTTCAGAATGCGAATGGAAATCTTTTTTCTTTTTTACCACTAAAAACAAATAAGCAAAACTGGCCCCTAAGCACCAACTGATAAAAGGGAAAATGAAATACCTTTACTGAAATGACATCTTCCTTAAAAAGAGCAGTATTTATGCCTTTTAATTTTGTATATTGTTCTAGTCACAACCCACAGTCTTTATTTAAAACTTATAAGTTGCTAATTAATTGAAAGCAGCACACCAAAACTTGCCTTCACCTGCTGAGCAAGAGTTTCTTGTAGCAGGAGGGGAGGTGCCCACTGGTATTGTTGGGGGGAGGGGCTGCCCCTTCAAAGGAAAGGGAAGTACATGAGGCTCTAGTAAGAATTTTTTTATTGCTTTTATTTCGTCCTTTGCCATATTCTTTTAATCACATAAGCAGCTTTCAGCAAATCAGTTATCAGTATGTTTTCTTCTCATTACATTTTATATCACATTCTTGATAAAAATCAAATCAATAAAAACTTCAGTTAACAATATACCATAAACCCCTTAAAGTGAGGCTGGGTTGTGCAGCAATTCACTACGGTACATATATGTTTGAATATGCACCCTCACCTCCCTTATCCTGAGGATAATAGGATTTTATTATGTAAACAAGCATAATTATAAGCAATAATGTCTGCTTTACTGGAAATAACTGCCAGAGTAATGTACTTAGGATGTTCTGTGGTGACCTGGAGATCATTGATGAGTGCATGTTACTTTAGCAGCCATGAATAATAATCAAAGCAATATTAAGTACAGTCTGCAAACATTGTTATATTACCAGCATACACTTGTGTATTTGGAAAATATCAGAAAAAAAAAATTATTGTAGACTGTTTAAGAGCATTCCAGTATAAATGAAGCTTATATACAACATATATTTATCTGTTAAACTGAAGAGGCAAAATAAACATATCAAAGTAGCAGCTTTAATAGTATCTAGATTTGGATTCTCATTCAGAAATATAGCTGTTATTATGCTACATTTCTGTAACAGTTATCATAGCTTATTTTATTTTCTTCATTGAGTATCCATGTAACTGTGATACTCTGTACTTACCATAAGGAAAGAGGAAACAGTAATGGTATTTATCTTTGACATTCACAGAAAACAGCTGGTTTCCATTTGTTTGCTCACCTCATTTACATTATTGACACATATTTGGACAAGAATGTCTGTTGGAGGTTCAGTGGTGCTGTATTTAAAATAAAGTTTGTTTGTTTTATTTATTTGAATTACCTTCAGGTGCAGCTACATTTTGACTGAGTTAAACTTCATCAGCTAAAGAACTAATGCTTTATAATTACGTGATAATAGAATGCCCTGAGGCATGTTCAGCAAGGATTTACTCACACCTGCATCAAGTACAGTCATAACAGAACAGTGAACTGAACAAACACCATAGGTATAATTCCTCATTAACCCATTCCTGGGGTATATATTAATACCATTATACTGGAGGTGCTGCCGTAGCGTTGGTGCCTCACACTAAGATGCTGTCCTGTTCGATTCTCAGCTAGAGCGTCTTCTGTATGGAGACATGCGTGAATGGGCGTACCTTCGTTGAAGGTTGTGCGTCAGGGCTGGTAACTCAGCATGTAAAAATCAACTACCAATCATTAGCGGACCGGAGTTCAGCTGTGGCGACCCCTAACCGGGAAAAGCCGAAAGACACAACAACATACTGGATCTGTTAATCATTTGCTCTGAAATCTCGATAAAACAGTGACAAAAATATAGTGAGTTTGATGTAGTCACCTTGGAGATTGTATCACTAGTAGAAACTCAGAGAACTGATTGCATTAGTCATGCGGACCAAAGAAAACATTGCAAGAAAAGAAGTGCACTGCAAAAAAATGTGTTCTGGAAAATAAGACTGTAGTGCCCATGCAAGCAGTACAGCATTATATGTTACTGTACTGCATGGAGTACAGCATTATATGTTACTATACTGCATGCATTACAGCATTATATGTTACTGTAGACTGTGGATATGGGAGAGAAGGCCATATATCTTCCAGTTGTACTCAGGCCAAGTCCTAACACATAGGCAAACAGAGATAGACACAGATACACACCTGCTTGCACATGTGCTTACACACACACACATACACACACACACACACACACACACACACACACACACACACACACACACACACACACGCATATTTAATGAATCTTTATTGGTTTTGCAGCTATTAACCTCAATGCATTAGTTTGAACAACTTTAGTCAGTTATTTTTTTCCTACTAAGTTTAAGTGATATTAGTTAATTAATGAACTATAGCAGAAAACTAATTAACTATATAGCAGAGTTGTTCAATATATTTACAATGAATATCAGGCTGAACTACGGTCATTAAAGTGCAGTAGTAACATCACAAATAAATGGAAACTGCACTGTTTGTAGATATAAATGTGACATTCACCTGTGTTGACATAACCTTTCTTACACAGAGCAAAAAGCCCAGGATTTCCAGACACAAGATATACAAAAAGATTAAGAGAGAAATTAGAGGAAAGAAAAATACTTCCACAAGAAAAACTGTCAGAAGCTTCAAATAAAAAATTGTATTTATTAATACAACAGATTTGTGAAAAATAGTATATAGATCAACAAACTTTGATCAGTTTGGAAAAAGAAGCACCCGAAGAAGTGCAAAAATATAAACAACAAAACCTAGAGATTTTTGAAAAGTATAAAAAAGAAGTATGGACATGGAAAAGAAAGAGAGATCTGATATGGTGCAATATTTATTAAAAGGTGAAACCAAAATTAATGAATATAAAGAAAGCAACCCCAAAGATATTCGAAGAGAATACAGGCAAAGGCATCCAGATATGGAAAATTTCACAATAAAAAAATAATATCACAAAGAGGGAATGTAGAAATGAAGATTAGTAAAGTAGAAGTTAAAAAAATAGAATTTGAAGCTATGGAGTGCCTGTGAAGTGAAGGATTTAGTGTAGAAGGTATAACATAGATTACATCACAGCATGATGGAACGAGTCCCCAAAGTAAGGAGAAACAGGAAGATCAGGAGACATTTGAAGAACAACTATGGACATGGGAAAGAAAAAGACATTTAATATGGTGTAATATCTATGCAAAGGAAAATGCCAAACTAATCAACACAAAAAGAGCAGTACCAAGGATATTTGAAGAGAAATATAGGCAAAGGAATCCGGACACGGAAAACTTTACAATACAAAAAATAAGAAGAAAAAGAGGAAAAGTAGAAAAGGAGATTAGTAATGGAGAAGTTATGGAGTACCTGCAAAGTGCAGTATTCATTGTAGAAAATCTAATTCAGAAACTACCACAACAGGATAGAACAATGGACCTCCAAATTAAGGGGAAAACAGTGTTACAGGAAGCAATTGGTCAGGTGCCATATAAAGATATTTTGGAGCCTTCCACAGTAAACAAGTATAAATGTTCACTTGAAGTTGGACAGCAAGGGAAGGAACAGAAAACTGTGGAAACTCTGACGCAGTCAATGTTGAGGAGTGATAGGCCTTGGATTTCCCATATGACAGAGCAATGTAGAGCACAGGATAAAATTGAAGAGAATGTGCCACAGGAAGATGCTATAGAACTTTTTATAGAATGCTCGCAGGAAATGGAAAAAAAAAATGTGCTATCAGTTTACAAGAAAATGAGCTTAGAGAAAAGCTGCATCATTTAATATAGATAGATAGACATATTAAGATAAATTAAAGAAATAAACTGCAGAAGGTCAATAAAACCCCAAAAGTCACAAGTCTGATAAAACAAATGAACACAGTAATTAGGACTGTCCATAGAAATCCATGTGATATAACAGAAGTAAACAGGATATACTATTGTGCAGCTAAATTAATTACTGATAAAGTTCTACCACAAGAACACAGGGTAGTGAGAGAAAGGAGGGGGAGAAATCAAATACCATCATGGAAGTACTGAATAGAGAAAACTATAAAGCAACTAAGACAAGAAGTAATGCTATTAGAAGAGTACAGAAGAGGGAACAGATCAACAAAAATACTCATAAAGATAGATGTGATAAGAGCAATACACAACATCAGAACAGTCCAGGATCCATTGCACACTATTGGAAATAATACAGTAAAGATATCAGCACAGGCAGAAAAACTTAGAAGATATGTAGATAAATAAAAATGAAAAGTACAAAATAAGCAATTTATTGATGATCCAAATTAAGTTTTATAGAGAACTGGAAAACAAGGCAAAAGGAATAGAAATGCCACCAAAAAAGAAGTAATAGATGCATTTGGAAAAATATCTATGAAGATCCTGTGGAACATAACAAAGGTGCTAAATGAATAGAAGAAGTAAAAGAAAGAATAAACAGTTTAAAGGTACAGCATATCAAATGGGATGAAGTAACAGCCAGAGAGATTGAAACAAAGTTAAAAAAAGCATCTAATTGGAAAACCCCAGGTCCAGATACAGTACCTAACTTCTGGTTAAAAGTATTAACATCTTTGCACGAAATTTAGCCATGAGTAAGAACCATCTATATTCAGACCCCAAAATGACATCAATCTGGTTATGAACAGGAAAAGCAATGTTCCTACTTAACAGTGAACTTGCAAGCTATCCTAAAAATTATAGACCAATAATTTGCCTCCCGACGACATATAAACTATACACTAGAAATGATGCTGACAGAGTTTATAGCCCTTTAGAGGAAAACTCAATTATGGCATTCATAGTGGAGAACTGTAAAAAAAGGGGAAAAATCTAAGTATGGCATGAATTGACTACAAAAAAGCATATGATAGTATCTCACATTCATGGATAAAAGAGCACTTATATTAAGATATACCCCACAGTGATCAACTACATTACTGTGACCCTGAAACAGTGGCAGACCACTTTGCAATTAAGCCATGATAAAGGACAAATTATTATCCCAGGGATAAAAATTAAAAGGGGGATATTGCAGGGTGAATCTTTGTCACCGGTGTTATTCTGTCTTGCCCTTAACCCATTAAGCTGTCTACTTAACAGCTTAGCCCATGGCTATAAGTAAACATTTCTCATCTTCTCTTTGTCAATGATTTAAAACTGTATAGTTCATCAGATGTTGTCAAAACTTTTACAGATTATCTCAGAATGTCATTTGGTCTTGATAAATGTGCAAAAGCAACATTTAAAGCAGGAAAACTGCAGCACCAAGAAAACATCAGTTTGGGACAGGAATATGATATAAAAGAAATTGAGCAAGAGAGAGTGCAATAAATATTTGGGAATTGATGAAGAATCAAAAATAACACATGAATAAATGTGAATAAAATATAGTAAGGAATACTTTAGAAGACTTAAAGTAATCCTGAAAACAGTGTTGACATCTAGGAACAAAATTCAAGCTAGAAATCAATTTGCTCTTCCTGTCTTAACTTACAGTTTTGGAATGATTGACTGGCCCCAAAATGTGTTGGATAGAGTAGACAGGAAAACAAAAGGCTGGTTCATGCTCACCAAATGATTTATAAAAATCAGTGCATACCAAGATTATATATTCCTCATTCCAAAGGAGGGATGGGCCTCCTTGAAATTGATTACATGTGTAGTTCTGCAATAGTGGGACTGCACAAATATCTGCTGACCTCACAAGGCCCAAACATAATGAAAGCTCTGAAACATGAGGGTAATAAATCTAAAATGACTTCTCTGCTTAGTTTAGCAGAAGCATATCAGCATCAAGCAGGAATGGAAATCAAACCAGAAGTAGATAAAAGTCAGGAAGCAATTGCATGTGCCAAAAACAAATGAAAGAAAGAATATAAGTTGAAGTACCTGATGAGAAGGCAAGAAATGTAGAAAAAGCATAAATAAAGTTGCAAGTATAGAAAACTTCTGGGAGAACCTCATGTTGATCAGGATCGAATGTAGGAATTTATGGAGAAGCGAATTTAACCCAAAAGATGAAAGGTTAATATTGGCGGCCCAAGATAGTGGGCTACGTACACGTTGGTTTACAAAGTCCATTGAACATGTGGGAGAAACCGACAAATGTAGGTTTTGTAAAACAGAATAGGAAATAGTTGCACACCTCGTTGCTGGTTGTGACATACTAGTGGCAGAAGGAGTATAAACTGAAAGGCATAATAATGTGGCAAGACTGTTGCACTGGGGACTTTGCAAACATTATAGTACTGAAGTGGCTGAAAAACACTAGAAACATGAGCCACAAAGCACCATAGAAAATGATGAAGTCTTCATCACATGGGATCACGCATTACCAATAGTTGAAAAGATAGATGTTAAAAAAACAGATATAGTGGCCCATGAAAAGAAGACAAAAGTAGCATTGCTCACTGAAATCACCACACACAGTGACTACAGTGTCTTGCATACAGAGAGAGAGACAAAGCCATAAAATATTCTGAATTTGCAGGCAGACATGAGAGCAATGTGGAAGAAAGATACCCAAACAGTTCCAACAGTAGTAGGAACAATGGGTCTTATAAAAAAAGAATGTACAATCGTATTTAGATATGTTATCAATATATGTAACACCATACTAATTGCAGAATGAGTCATTACTGGACACCTTGCAGGTGCTGCAAAGAGTAATTGAAACAATACTAATTTAATGAAGTTTAATCGTACTTTGACTTAGGAATGTGGTCCATTCTTGCCATGGTATTAGAAACCCAAAACATATGGAGAAATTTAAAAAAGCCATAGGATAATGTATGGGTTTTGTCTTTGTATTTATTTCTTATTACATGACTGCATTCTGATTTTACTGAAATAGGAACTTCAGCATAGATTTTTTTTTCACAGAGAATGAGCTACTTCAGCTGAATTTCATGAAGTTTTCTGGTTTTAATTGAAATAATATAAATAATTGTCATAATACATTTAGGTATTACATTAAAAAGAATCATATTTATTCCCTAATAGCTTAAGTCATGGGTCAGAGATATCCCACTGGAACAAAGCAGCTTTTATACAGAGTTTCTGTTCAGGGAACATTCAGAGGGAACTGGTGCTATTAGCTTGCAAGGCTACACCCTCTTTAAACTATAAAGACAAAGCTTTTTTTTTCTGTGCATAAATGTCCCTTTTTACAATTTTATTATCCAGCTGCTGGCAATGGCTGTCACATACATTGTACTAATCCTAGAAGTCTTTCTGAGCATATAGGTTCTTAGGTTCATAAGGCTGTTAAAGCTTAATTTATTTGATACCTTGCAACAAGAAAAAAGAAATACTGCAAATAGCTTTCAGAATAATGAGGATACAGCTTGAAACCTGTAAAATGAGGGAGGGGTGTTATAGCTGGATGAAAAAGAAGGGGAACAGACAGTAGTGCACACTGCCTTGTTGCATTTATATTGGATTTTACAATGCATAGAAAAAGAAAAGCAAATTTTGGTAAATATACTGGAAGTGAAATACTCAGATTTTTTTTTTGGGGGGTGCGAGAAGTTTAAAAAGGGGAAGACATTTTTTAAATAAGGACATTAAAGAGTATTGGAATAAAATACATTTATGGAAAATAAATATTGATCAGGAAAAGGATAGAAAAGTATTGTATTTCCATATAATGAACTAGTTTTATTTTGTAAATATGTGATTTTCATGATAGTGTCATTAAGATCATAAATAAAAGAAAAGAGATGTAGAAATGCATTACCAATATAGGATCTTTGTGGAACTTAACAATAAATAAGTTACAGATTAAGGAAAACACCTCTTGTGTAAAAGTGTATAAAAAGTATGTGAATCTGTTTTTAAAGAAAACAAATGTTGATCATTATCATTGTCATCATCATCATCATCAGCCCCACTTTTTTCCTAGTTTTTTTCTACATGTGGTTGGGTTGTCATGTCACTTGTCAGCATCTCTCCCTACTGAATGCCAATCTCCTACCTTCTTCAACAGTCATGCCTGACTGCCACAGGTCTTCTCTCATACAATCCATCCATCTCTTTGCTGGATGTCCCATTTCCTCTTGCCTTCTTCCTGTCTGTTCTCTTTGACCTTTTCTGCAATTGGAGCTACTTTGTCTTTTACACTTATGTACTCATTCCTTTCTCTGTCCCACAGTGTACATCCTACCACCCATCTCAGGCACTTCATCTCCGTCATCTCTAGCTTCCTCATCTGCTCTGTCTTTACTGCCCAGGTTTTTGTACCATACAATAGTACTGGTCACACCACTCTTTTTTACACCTCACTCTTAAACTTCTTTGACATTCTTCTGTCATACATTACCCCTGACACTCTGTGTCAGTTGGCTGCAGCCACTCTGATTCTAGCTTTGACCTTCTCATTCAGACTTCCACTCTACTCAGCCACCCCTCCCAGATACTTGAAGTTGTTAACCTGTTTCACTATTTTCTCTTCTATCTCAGTTGTCATCATCTTCTGATTTCCTCCCATTTGTTATAGTTACAACTGTCTTACCTGTACTCAGTTTCATCCCATGTGCCTTCAGTTTTGCAGTCCATTCCCCTATCCTTTGCTGAGGTTCTTGCACATAATCTGCTTGTAATGCCACATTATATGCATACAGCAACTTTGGTGATCTGTATCGTACAATCTGTTTGCTAATGTAGTCCATCACTAGTATGAACAGCAGTGGGCTCAGAGATGAAACCTGATGCACACCCACTCCCATTGGGATCCCCTCTGTAAGACCAAACATTGCTCGTACTTGAGTCACTGAATCTTTGTACATAACTTGCCCCAGTTCTACCAATGTTTGTGAGACTTTATGAACCTTATCATATGCCTTTTCTAAGTCAAGGAATACCCAGATGGCCTCTTTCCCCATTTCTAGCTTCTTCTCAACTATCTGTCTCACTGCAAAAATCAGGTCAGTTGTGCTACATCTTGATCTGAATCTGAACTTCTCATTTCCCATTAAACTTTCTACTACCCTGTGTATTCATTTATCAATCAACCTCTCCAGAAATTTAATTCAGTGTGATAGGAGTTTGATACCTCTATACTGCCCAGTGTCTATATTATAAAGTCGAACAAGTAAAATGTTGACTTACCTTTAATCGACCCATATTTGTCGAAGCTGCACAACATCGAAAGGCCAAAACAACGATTTCTTTCTAAGGGAAAGAAATCAGTAGCCCAACCATGCACACCACATTACAACAAGCACTATAAAAGTGGAGGGCTTCACCCCCACACCCCCAATGTGAGGAGCTGTGCCCCCCACAGCCCCTTAAATAAATATAGTAACTCCGAGATTGCACTACAGTTGGGAAAAGGGCAGATTTAAAAGAACAGCCAACTGATTTTTTCCCTTAGAAAGAAATTGATGATTCAGTCATTCGATGATGTGCAGTTTTGACAAATACTAGTCGACTAAAGGTGAGTCGACATTCTGCTTCTTTGCGTAAATGATATAGACCCTACTGCCCACAGTTGTAAATGCCCCTTTGTTCTCAAACACTGGCACTAGTATGCTAATTCTCCAGTCATCAGGGATACACCTTTTTCACCATATTGCTATGAGTACCCTCAGAAGCCATTTCTCCCCATCTCACCCAACATCTTGATCATATCTGCTGTGACCTCATCTGCACCTGCTGCTTTATCATATCTGCTGTGACCTCATCTGCACCTGCTGCTTTCCCTGACTTCATTTTCCTTAGTGCTGTTCTTACTTCTTCTATGGTGGGCTACTCCTCTTCTCTAATTGTAGGCTGTGTCTGGGGCAGTACAGCTTCTGTGTGGTTTTCTTCATTCAGAAGCTGCTGAAAGTATCTTTCCATCTGCCTTTGATGTTGTGTGGACTGTGAGCAGGTTGTTGCTGGAATCCTTTATGGAGGGTGTCTGACTATCTTCTTTATCTTTCTGTCTTTGCCTTGCAACCTGATAGAGTTTCTTTGTGTCATCTATTGAGTCACTTTCAAGAAGATGGTAGAGTGCCTATGATATCTTATTCTCTGCTACTGCAACTCCACTCTTAGCCTCTTTGTTAGCCAACCAGTACTCCTTCCCAGCCTGCTATGTCTTTTCTAACTCCCACTTTTTCCTGCACTCCTGCTTTTTTTTGATGACTTCCTGGACTTATGCATTTCACTACCAACTTTCCTTATGTGCCTTATTTCCATACTTGGCTCAACTGCATATATGTTCTGTAGTCCTCACACACGCTGGTTTGGGGTGCTTCCATTTTTCTTCAACTCCACCTATTCCCCTCTTCTTGGGGTGATGGAGCCCTGAGTAATTCTTTGAACTGTTGTGTTTTCTCTCTCGAGTCAACTTCCAGACCTTCAGCCTGGTCTCTGTTGACCTTAGAGTCTTCTCTGACCACTGCCTGCAGCTGATTGTGGCAACCAGTAGTATATGCTGTGGATTGACTGTTTCACTGGAGATGACTTTGCAATCGCTGATTCTACCCCAGTGCCCTTTCATTACTAGGAGGATGTCTACCTGAATTGAATGTTAGCCACTTTGTATGTGATCTTGTTACTGCCTTTCTTTCTGAACCATGTGCTAGCTACCATCAAGCCATTTTCCAGGAAGAAATCTAGAATGGCCTCTCCTTCCTTATTCCTATTGCCCCACCCATATGGTCCCAGGCAGTCCTCATATCCTACTCTGTCTGTCCCAATACATGGACTCAAATTACCCATTATCAACAACAATTCCTGCTGTCCTGCTTTCTCGAGTACGTCTTGCAACTGCTGTCTAAATGCACTCTTTTCCTGACTATCACAACCCTGCTGTGGGACACAGGCTGAGATTATGAATACTGCTCTAGCATTACACTGGAGTCTGATTGCATGCGTCTGTCACTAATTCTGATGACATCCTTCACTATCTTTTGAAGCCTGTCCCTCACCACAATTTCCACCCCATTTTCTAGCCTGTCCTGCTCCTAACTAGATCCCGAGCCAAGTGGCTTTGCTATACTTCCCATCCAGCTTGTCTCCTGGATACAGATGATGTCCAGCCTCCTCCTTCCCATCATGCCACCACTTCCAAACCTTGTCCTATCAGTGTACCTATAATGATTGCTTTCTCATTGTAGAAATGAGTTTGCAAAGTCATTATGATTAAAAGAGAAATGAAGATGTAGAGAAAATGGAAAAACAGTTTTTGTGTAGTATGGAACCTTTGGAAAACAAGACCTAAAATGTAAGTGTTTTACAGAAATTCTGAGTAAAATAAAAAGTTGTCATGGTAGAGGGCATAATGTGATTTCATATAATATGTATAAAGTGATTTCTATATTTTTTCATTTATTATACAAACTTATATTCATATATGAAATTATGTAAATATAATTAAAGAACAACTACTTTATTCCACAGGTACCATGGGATCTTTTACATCCACTTGAACTACCACCAGCTCAAACAGACGAGACCTCAGTACATCTCACACTTATAGCACATTTTTGTGTGTGTGTGTGTGTGTGTGTGTGTGTGTGTGTGTGTGTGTGTGTGTGTGTGTGTGTGTGTGTGTATATATATATATGTATATATATATATATATATATATATATATATATATATATATATTTTATCAGAAGGTTTGTTATAGTATAATTACAGTTGCTTTTTTGCTGCCAGGTGCTTTTTAGCAGTTCTCTGAACTTATGAATATTGTTTATGTCTATAATTTTCTCAGGAAGCTTATTTCAGGTTAATGGGGCAATGTTTGGAAAAGACATCTCAGCTACTACTGTGGTAATCAGAGAACAAGATGCATACTTCATCTGAGATCCTACTACTGTGGGAATCAGAGAACCAGATGCATACTTCATCTGAGATCCTACTACTGTGGTAATCAGAGAACCAGATGCATACTTCATCTGAGATCCTACTACTGTGGGAATCAGAGAACCAGATGCATACTTCATCTGAGATCCCACTACTGGGGTAATCAGATAACCAGATGCATACTTCATCTGAGATCCTAGTACTGTGGCAAACTGAGAGCCAGATGCATACTTCACCTGAGATCTTACTACTGTGGGAATCAGAGAACCAGATGCATACTTCATCTGAGATCCTACTACTGTGGTAAACAGAGAACCAGATGCATACTTCATCTGAGATCCTACTACTGTGGTAAACAGAGAACCAGATGCATACTTCATCTGAGATCCTACTACTGTGGGAATCAGAGAACCAGATGCATACTTCATCTGAGATCCTACTACTGTGGGAATCAGAGAACCAGATGCATACTTCATCTGAGATCCTACTACTGTGGGAATCAGAGAACCAGATGCATACTTCATCTGAGATCCTACTACTGTGGTAAACAGAGAACCAGATGCATACTTCATCTGAGATCCTACTACTGTGGTAATCAAAGGACCAGATGCATACTTCATCTGAGATCCTACTACTGTGGTAATCAGAGAACCAGATGCATACTTCATCTGAGATCCTACTACTGTGGTAATCAGAGAATCAGATGCATACTTCATCTGAGACACCGCAGTATTGTAGGGTTTGTAGAATGGCATGCTTAACTCTCATAGGCTCTTTTCATAGCTACAAACATACCTGCAGGTAAGGAACCCTTCTCCATATTTTAAAATATTTTATTTGTTTGCATTTATGCTTTGTTAACTGGGTTAGACCCATTAAAGCAGCGGACACCATTCAGGTAAGATCTAAGGCGGTATTCATGCTGTCATGGGCACCAGAGAAATTTCTTTACTCTTATCTTCCAGGTAGTGCAAGAGGGCTGTAACCAGAGAAAAGATGGAGGAGAATGCTGCTGGAAAAATGGCAGACTTGACGGGTGTGGTGAAGAAAACTGAAGCTGCATTAATGGAGGAAAGAGGTCTGGAGAGTATGTAGCAGGTGATCAAGGCAGATGAACTAGATGATGAATTGATGGGTTTCCTGAAGGGATTTTGTAGGCAAATATGTGCATGAATCTGTTGATACTGAAACTGAGACTCTTTTTGCAGGTGTTTATGTACAGGAATCTGCTGATGTTATAGCTGAGAGTGCTTTTGGTGATACTGGCAGTTCAGAAAGTGCAGCAGGATGTCATAATAATGGAGAAACTGCTGAAGTAACTGTTCAACAAAACTTTGTGGCTTATAATGATTTAGTTGTTTTGGGGGCTAGACAGAAAAGCAGATGAAAAGTATTGAGCAAAGACATTGATATTCTCTGACTGTGAGCTCTGGGCAACCATTTCGTCACTTAACAACAGTCCAGGCTTCAAGAAAAAGGAGGACACCAGTTGTGTGAATATTGCAAAAAAATTGGACTACTCTTGACAGGTATGTTGCTTGGGACACTGTTACTGTGCCTCTAGGGTAAGCTGTTACAAGTATTAAGGCTACATGATACATTTAGAAAGTGAAATAACACTTAAAAACTATGCGTTATCAGAAGCATTTATAAAATGTGTAATGCTAAAGCTTTTTGTGAGCCTTGGAAATACTATGTTTTTCATGTAAAAGCTGTAATACTAAAAAGGAAACTGATTATGTAATTTAGAACTGCTGATATTGAAGACATAGACTTAAAAAGAATTTTGAAGAATGTTATCATGCTACATATATATATATATATATATATATATATATATATATATATATATATATATAAAATATTAGAAATGTTTGGAATGGGGCTTGGGAGGTATAGGTTGCATTAACTTATGAAGAAAGGAACACTGCGTATATGTGAAATATAATTAATGTTGTTGGACAAAGAGGAAATGTGAAATACTGGGGGCAGATGAAAACATTTTTCTTTCTCTGGGAAAGACAATGATTTAGTTCCAGAAAGTCCAAAGAAAATATGTGCACAGTGCGGAGAAAGAGAGTATTCAGTTAAAAATTGTGGGACAAAATGTAGAAAATATAATGAGTCAAGACATGTTTGGTTTAACTGTTCAATTTTGTTAGAGGAGGAAGGAATTTTACAAAAAGAAACAAAAAAATATTGTGATTCAGAGAGAAAAAATGAAAGGGGGCAAATTTGTAAAGAGGAAGAGAGTCAAAAAGTGTTAAGTGATAATGAAGAAGAACTGGAAGAAGAACAAGAATGCAGAAAGTGAAGCATAGAAGCAGGAAGGGGAACAGATACATGACACCCCCACATACATAATAAATATGAAATGATATACAAATGTATCTACTTAGGAAGGAAGGGATAATATGTGAGGAAAATGAGTGAATCCAATAAGGAACTAGAGTTAGAAAAAGAAATTTAAACGTAGGAAAGTGAAAAACTGCCAAAAAGGGGAAAGGATATTTTTTCCTTCATGACAGTGAACACTGTGTGAGAAATGAAGTTAGGAGATTATTCATATGCAACTGGTGTAATAAAGTAAATTCAGCTATTATATGTTTTCAGAATGTGAGGCTGGTATCACAAACATAAACAGATCTCTTTAAAGCTTAATGGTGGAGGGAGGTATTACAGAGTTCAGGTAATGATACCTGCTCAGGAACTGTAGTGTTGTTGAAAGAAGGATGTTAGATATAAGTAAATTTGTTCGGGTAGGGTACTTATTGATTGCATGTATGAGAGGCAGAGGAGGTGTGTGTAGGCTTAGTATGGTATATAGTAATGTGGTGATGGGTACAAGGATAGAGCTGTTAGAAGAAATTAAAAAATATGTGATGATGAACATGCATATATTTATAGTAGGAGTAGGAGGTTTTAACTGTAACATAGACAAATAGTTGAGAAAATAATGCAGGATATAAAGATGATAGTGGACAAGAATACAAATTTGAAGGCAAATCAGATGAACACGAGTGCAGACAGATGGTGATCATGGCAGCAAATTAGAGAACTAAGAAAAATATGAAAAGTGAGATAGAAAAGAAATAGTGGAACAGGAGAACAGTTTAGAATATCAGGAAGGCGTAGTTGAAGAGAAGGTAAATCTGAAGGAGGCAAGTATCAGAGGTGTTCAGGCAACTGGTAAGTAGTGTCAGGGTACCATGTGACAAAAGGATGCCAAAGAAAATGAAAAGTAAGATGCACAAAACAGCGGTGCTTCTTGTAAGACCCCAAAATCTGGGCAATGAAGACACAGTAGATGAGGAAGCTTGAAATGATAGAGATGAAGTACCTGAGATGAGCAGAATCATAACAAGGGGTAGGCAAAGATTGCAGCTACTTTGGATGCAGGCCATTTGGAGACATGGTTAGTACTGTTGGAAAATCAATATATATACAGTCACTTAAGCAGATACAACTGCAGTCACAGCTGCTAAGATAACATTCAGTGTTTGTAAAAGGCTACAACCAGCAGTGTGTAAAGGGCTACAATCAGCAGTGTGTCAGAGACGGTGATTTGTTTTTGACATGCAGGTATGCTTGCAGTATTGGAAATCATTTTTTCAGTCCTGACTGAAGATTTGCAGTGATCAATCAGCAGTTCTTACACAGTAATGACCACACCCTTGTCAGTGTGTTAGATCTTTTTTATTTGTTTTCCATGTTGATCTTCAATAAATGTATTTTTTGGTCCACATTAAGTCTAGGGAAGTGCCCTATGGTGGAGGTGTTGTCAGGGTGCCAAATGACCTAGCTTCCATTCAGCAGATGCATTGTAAGATTCATACTGTGGGGCAGATGAAGAAATGAACATGTTACAGCTTAAGCCAAACTAATCCCAGTTGCTAAGAAGGTCAAGGAGAACAGATTGTGGTGGTCAGCTGCACATGTAGGAAAGCAAAAAGAAGATTTGGTAAAGCAGATTTGGGAAGATGAAGAGGGTTAGAGGAGATGAGGATGTCCAGGAAAAAGATGGATGGATTATATGAGAGTAGGACTGTGACAATTGGGTATGACTGTCAACGAAGGCAGGAAAGTGACACTGAGTCAAGAGAGTGTTGATGACACACCCTGATGTCAGATAAAATAGGAAAATGGAGGATGACAGTGAGGAGAGAACCAGTTATCTAGTCCATTATTGGTTTCTGTCCTGCCTCTGCCGAAGGGGAATCTACTCATTGCAATACATTGCATAATGTGATGACAGTAGTGGCAACTAATCATTTTATTCTATGCTGCTGCATTTTCCAGTCTGGGATTTCCTCTACTCGTTCTAACTGTCCCATGTCTTCTTGAAGCCCCCCTGAGGATGCACAGCTCAACATCTAGTCATATATTTTACTCCAACAGTCCACAACTATCTCACTTGGAAAAAAAAAGAAAAGAAAAAAAAACTTCTTCAGGACTAACTTGAAGGGTGATGACTCCAGCTACATCTGATGGTCCCACCTCTCTCCCAGTGGCATAGTTTCACCCCCTTCAATTTTCTCATGTCACATCTCATACACCTATATCATATCCCATCTCTTTCTTTCACCTTCACTCATTCTTTCTCTTTCTCTCTCTCTCTCCTATTGTTTAATGAATACAAGCTCGCCAATTTCAAATGCTGTTTTTAATCCTTTCTGCCATTTTGTGATGACCCACATAACCTTCACATGAATAATTTTCAAATGTTCCCATATCATTTTCCTTCTATTGTCTCTGAGACTGAACACAGTGTTGCAGGTGTGGTTGCATCAACATGCAAGACAGTGGCTATATAGGCCCCTGTCTTTGGACTCTATGTCCCACAGAATACAGGCAAACTTGGATCTCTGTTGAAATGTTGGCACTTGAAATGCTAAGTGCCAAAAAGCAGAAAAAAAGACAGAAAACCCAGAGAAGAGCAAATCTTGAAAATCACTCTTCTCCTTAAAACTTCTTTTTGCAGGGTGGCAAGCCCCCCTCCCCCCTGCAACCACCTACTTGGATGCCATACCCTCACATCCTCTGAACTTATATATACCAACTCCAAGGTCACCATATCTCAAGGAAAAGTAAATATTCTGAGAAATGGTATATTGGGCTTAGTACAGACAAGTCCGATCTTTTGGCCATTCAGTCTCCGTGTTTTGGGACTCACTGTAGCAGGTCCTGACATTTCAAATAGTTACAACCAAAGGTCTTTATTAACTTGTCTTATTATCCTCTTTGTTTGCGTCATATGGCCCATGAATAGTGTGCTGACCTGTCACACCTGATTCCTTTTCAACCACCATATCACCTAGTTTAGCATCCTTTAACTTGCATGTGACCTTGAAGTTGCTCTGACTACAATGTAGAATCTGCACTTACGTGGCCTCATCCTCAGTATTTCCCTCTATGCCCACCTGTACATGACTTCTAGGTCACTTTCAGCGTTGTCCTACCTGGAACTGTAACCCAAATTTATGTGTCATCTGCAAATTCTGTTGGTTATCTTGGATATGTTGCCTCAAAAATGACAGTGGCAGAAGTCTACTTTTCAGTTTGCCAGAAACCTAACACCTTCTGGGAACACTTTCAAAAGTCAGCAAACTACATGTAAACAAAAAATAAAACTGAAAAATAAAATGTAACACACCAGTACTCACAACTCACTGTTTAATATAAAAGTAAGTCCTGTCAAATGTAAAACCATCATCATCAGACAAGCAAACTCAACTCTGATTATAGATAAATAAGAAAAAAGTAACACATTGCATGACCCAAAGCAAGAAATCATTTGAACTCAGTACTGCAATCACTTTAATGTTAAAAAACAAGCCATATTTAAACTATCATTCAAACCTGGATAAGGAAAACAATGGAATCTGAACTGCCCAATGGGCTTGTGTATATCAATAACACCTTCAATATCACTCCCTTATGTCAATATTAACTTTTTCTAATACAAAAAATGTAAACCTCTTAAAGTTTTCATAGTGCAAACTGTGGATCCCTAGAACATATGTGGTATCCCTTTTCTTAATCTTTCAACCTTCTACTTGTTTGTCCTTAATATCATTTTTTTGGGGGGGATGAGGAAACCCTTCTAGCCTAATGAACAAACCATGGATGCCTGATTTGGGAGCTAATCACCCATTAACTCATTACATCTGAGTGATGCCTCCAGGCACATCCGTAGTTAACACCTACTGACGCTTATAGACGTCAAATATTGCTTGCTTATATTTGCATGAATAATTCCAAAACTGTGCTATGTAGAAGGTTTTGAAAGATTTCATCTTAAAGCTTAGACAATTGCAAACTCAACTGCATTAATATTTGACCTCTGTCTAGTGCAAGTAAATAGATATTAACTGTTGTTTTTATGATATTAATTCATATAGATATAATTTTTGTATTTTTCTAAATATCTCAACAACCATCACAGACAGAACTCCTTAGCCTCATATAAAGCTCTTAGCTAGATGAATAAAATGTTGCTGACAGTATGTCTGTAACTTGAGTGGTTGCTGAGATATTGTAAGTTGTATAGAAAATATTACAAAAGTAATTATTATCAAGTTTACTGAGACTTAGAAAATTCTGTTTACAACCTACAACCTAAAGAATACTACTACTATAAAAATAGTCTGTGCTGAAGAGTTTGCCATTTATACTTCTTTCATAATCCCTATGGTTCCAGAGAGATGAACATTTGTTTGAAATGTGAGGACATCATTTGATTTTGTCAAAAGGCTTAGGCTCAGCCCATTGGAAGTTAAATGCAAACTACTTGAGCTCCATTGGAGTGAATGAGTTAAGTATAACACATGGTTGGGAGAACTGTAGTTGGGAAGGCATGACCTGTAAATGTGAGATGTTGTCAAAGAAAAGTAACTGCCAACAGCTCTGTTGTTTGGAGAGCTAGAGAAAAAAAACTGAAGATAATTATAAACAAAAGGATGATATAATAGTGACAAACATAGTATATTGAGAATGTGGCGAAAGGAGATACTGCCAGCCCAGCTAGCTGGAATTTTGTAAATCATTATATGTCACTGGTGAATATCGAAATGATTTATATAATATGCTTGTGTTACAACTGTATTAGAACTGTATGTCATGTGTATATTAAACTGCTTGTACAGACATGTGTGCATTGAAAAGATATTTGCAAAATACTTGTGTTTAAAAGTATCCACAGTGTGCCCTAATGGAAGAGAACAGAAATGTGCATGCACTATTGTAACTGTTTAAATGTATATATTTTAACAATGGAAATTGGAATACAGGAGGTTAACTTCAGTCCAGCAAACCTTAGAAAAATAAATGAAATTAAATTACTTCATGGCTAGGTCATAAATTATGGTATCTTCCAGATGTTCTTCATGTTTCACTGTTGCAGTCATTACAATTGGGTTATCCTGCTGGCAGGCTACCCTCAATCAGCCTGAATTCCAAAGTCTAGGTCCGGCATCAGTTGCTGTCGCCTCTTCCCTGACGTCAGTGCGCCAGGGGTATAAAAGATGCAGCTGATGCCCTTTTACCCAGTCTTTCTTGCCACGCGGTGCCCGAAGCAAAAGCAGTTCACAAGTGCCGGTCGGCTGACTCCTGAGATTTTTGTGTTTAAATTTCAGATCCAAAGTCTTCACTAAAAGCTAAGTACCCCATTGAGGAAACTTTTTTCTTGCTCCAGACTAATGTCAGAGAAAGTTAATAATTGTATTTCTTGTGGGAAGCAAATACCTCATAAGGACTTTTATTCTTACTGTATTCCTTGCCTAGGCCCTGACCACGACATTGCTAGTTGTCGGTTTTGTGCTAGATTTAACCAATGCACCATTAAGCGTCGGTACGATTTTGCATTTCACTATTTTGGCAGAAGATTTAACTATACAATGTCATCGGATAGCCATCCGACTACCGGAATTCACAAGAAACGCAAGGAAAAGGACAGGCATCTGAGGTCCAAAACCGATGACGAGGCTTCTTCTAAGCCAGTCGCCGGTTCGCCGGTTCTCAGTGAGGCACCTTCGCAGCCCCTGACGACCGCTACTTTAGACTCACAAGCAGCTACCAACACCCACGTGAAGTCGACCAGGCTGCTGGAAGCTCAAGGTATTGGACCTTTGGAAACTATTCCCTCAGATGGGTCTGGAGCCACTGAGCAGGCATCGGCTTCTGAGGGTGTTTTCAGACCTACTCAATTATATGTTAAAATGACTTCAGCTTCAAAGGCAAAGACTAAAGCACCTTTAAAGACAAAGAAACAAGTACAACAGCCTCATGGACAGGCCTCCATGCCTGAAAAACAGATGCTCAAAATGGCCGAAAACCTAATTACTTTGATCAGGGGTTCCCATCCCCCTCCTGATAAGAGGCCCAGGCAAGAGACAGAATATGAATCTTCAGATCAGGTTTCCATTTCATCTGATTCCTCTTCTGATCAGGAATACTCTCTTCCTCCCTATGAGGAGTCTGATGCTGAAGAATCAATCCCTTCAGCCTCTCCTCCTGAGGATTATTCTTTTGGGGAAACTTTACATACCATGAGGGAGCATTTCCACTGGGAGAGCCAAGATTATTCAGAATCTAAGAAAAGGCTCATAGACTTCCTTTTACTACCACAACACAGGCCCCTAGCTATTCCACCTGCATTAGACATTGTAGATGATGTATTTTCAGAGTCCAGTCTGACCCCTGACTCCTTCTCTCCAGCTCCTGTTAAGCCGGACAGGTACTACAGGGTTCCTGACTCTCATAAATTCCTTTTCAAAAACCCTGCTGCTGACCCAAAAACTATCTCTCAGGGTCCCAAAGGGGTCAAGGCTTCCACTGCAAAAAACCCTACTCCCTCTGACAGGGATTCTAGGGCACTGGACAGATGGGGAAAAAAGATTTACACTTCTGCTACCCCGGCTATAAGGGCTTTAAATTGTCAGTTTCATATGCTCAAATATCAGCAATATATTATGTCACTGCTTAAACAAAAAAATGTTGATAAATTCTGAATGTGCAGAAAACAAAGAAATGCAGGAATTATTGCATGCAGCTGAACAAGTTGGAAAGCATACTTTGCAATGTGGTTTTGATTCTCTGGAGGCCTCCTGCAGGGCCACAGTTATGGGTTCTGTCATTAGGAGGCATGCTTGGTTAAAGGAACAAAATCTACCTGATCATGTTAAAGCAAAATTATTAGATGCTCCATTACAGCATGATATTTTGTTTGGTGTTAAAGCAGAAGAGGTGTTAAAGAAAATGGAGGACAAAGCTAAATCTATGCAAACAGTCAAGGATTTCTTACAGGTACAGCCACCAAGATTTAGCAGACACTGGCCTACAAAGAATTGGTCCTTTCCAGTGTCAGACAGGCTACAAAGGGGCAGATACAGATGCCTTAGAGGCAGATCCCAGCCCCAAGGTTCATACATGTCTAAACAATGAGGTGCTTCTACCTCCAAAACTGGAGAAGACAAATCACAGCCATACAGGAAACAGTCCCATTGACTTCCCTCTGCCTGTGCCAAGCACTTATCTTCTGGCAACACCTTCAGGGGGGAAAACTAGCACTTTTTTCTCAAAATTGGCACATAATAACCCAGGACAAATGGGTCTTAAACATAGTGTCACAAGGCTACATGTTTCACTTCCATACACTGCCAAGGGCAAACGGTTGGCCAGACCTGCCAAAACATCAATGGGCAGAGGCACAAAAACAAGTCTCATCCCTCATGGACATGAGGGCCATTCAACAAGTACCAGAGCAAGAGCAGGGACAAAGATTTTATGCAAGACTGTTCTTGGTACCCAGAAAGGACAAAGCCTGGAGACCAATACTGGACCTATCTTCTAAAGTTTTTTATATCAAAAAGCGAGCGCGCATACGATCGAGACTGTCATATAGTTGAACGGCGGAAAAATGGTATTAAAAATCGTGAATATAATCTAGGAATGGGATGAGGTAGGTGTGGGTGTGGTATTAGGTATTTCTCGACCCAAGTTAAACCCCAACTACATCTTACCATGTTAAAAGCCATTAATTATTTATTTGATTTTTATGCATTTACATTTCGACGAACCGTGTTTCTACTATATGACGGTATATATGTCGGCGTGTTGCTTTTGATAGACCATTCTAAACACATATCTGGATATTCCAAAATTCAAAATGTTGACTCTACAACAACTTCTGCCCATGTTGGGCAAGAAGGCTTGACTTGTGACTTTAGATCTAAAAGAGGTATACCTGCATGTCCCAATCAGACAAACATGCAGAACATACCTGAGATTCAAAGCTGGCTCAATGCACTACCAATTCTCTGCACTGCCCTTTGGCTTATCTACTGCACCCAGGGTATTCACAAAGTGCCTGGCACCAGTAATTGCATTCTGCAGACAAAGAGGAATACAGATATATCCTTACTTGGACGACTGCCTCATTCAAGCAGAGAACAAGGACATTCTACTACAGTATCTGGCATTTGTAAAGAGATTACTACTATGCATACGGTATACAGTCAATGAACAGAAATCAAAACTAGTACCCTCTCAAGAGATAATATTCCTGGGTGCAAGCTTAAATACAACTGCCCAGATGGCTTATCTCACGCCAGACGAACAAAGGCAACTGACTAACTATTTCAAACTGTTGGCAATAAAGGCCCAGTTATCTGCAAGAAATTTTCTGCAGGCTTTGGGCTTCATGACATCCTGCATTCTACTAATTCCATATGCAAGACTGCATATGAGGAAACTTCAATGGTACCTAAAAAGTGTTTGGACTCAACATTGCCACGGCCTGGAAACAATAGTTACTCTCATTTCCTGCCTGCAACAGGAGTTTCGATGGTGGGCGAAGGCCTGTCACCAGAACAAGGGACAGCCATTGACTCTACCCCCAGCCACACAGACATTAACAACGGATGCATCGGATTATGCCTGGGGAGCCCACATGGTAGGAAAATGTATTCAAGGCACATGGTCCACAAACCAAATGCATCTACATATCAATCAAAAAGAGATGCTAGCTGTTCAAAATGCCCTGACAGCCTTCAAGGACCTACTTCATCCAGGACAACTACTGATAAAAACAGACAACTCCACAGTCATGTGGTATATAAACAAGCAGGGAGGTACTCATTCTTACCCCCTTTGCAGACTAACCATGACTTTGTGGGACACAGCATTGGCTTACCAAGTACATCTGCAGGCACAATTCCTGCCAGGAAAGACAAATACTCTGGCAGACAAACTAAGCGGAAACCTCATGGATCCCCACGAGTGGAAATTGGATCCACAAGTCTTCAGCATGGTAACAAGGAAATGGGGATGCCCGGACATAGATCTATTTGCCTCACCTCACAACTGCCAACTAAAGAGATTCTGCACAAGGACTTATCACAGACAAGCATGGAAAGTGGATGCCCTATCTTTCAGCTGGAAAAACTTAACAGTATATGCCTTTCCTCCTCTGCCTCTCCTCCCCAAGGTACTCCTAAAGGTCAGGCAGGAGAAGCCAAAAATGATACTGATTGCCCCAGACTCGCCACGCCAGTACTGGTATCCAATCCTAAGGAGCTTGTCTCAATGCTCAGCCTGGACCTTACCTCAAGTGCCTCATCTACTGTCCCAGCAGAACAATCAAATCCTGCACAGCCAACTCAAGACCTTAAATCTGGCAGCATGGCAGATAATGTAGTCATACAAAACACACCTCTCACTAAAGCGGTGATGGATGTTATTTTGGAGGCCAGGAGGCCTAGTACTAGAAAATCCTATGATGGAAAATGGAAGAGATTCTGTACTTGGATCCAGGCACAAGGAATTGACACAGCTGTACCAAATATTCCTCAGATTTTACAATACTTGACTGAGATACTGGACAAAGGCCTATCCTTTTCATCTATAAAAATTAATGCCTCTGCCATTTCAGCTCATTACAATACAGAGCCACCAATCTTTTCTCATCCTTTATTAAGGCAGTACCTCAGAGGGGCCAAAAATTTAAGGCCTCCAAAGAGATCACCAATACCTGCTTGGGACCTCAATTATGTCTTGGAAAAACTCACCCTGCCTCCTTTTGAGCCAGCTGCTACAGCTGATATAAAGTTTTTATCTTGGAAAACAGCTCTGCTCCTAGCAATAACTTCTGCAAGATGAGTCTCAAAGCTACATGCTGTGGAACCTTTTATCATTTTTTATCCAGACAGGGTTTCTCTGAGGACAAACCCGACATTTATAGTGTCCAGTGTGGCCCTTAACCAAACTATTCATCTGCCTACCTTTTATCCAAACCCACAGAATAAGGGGGAGAGAATTCTGCATTCTTTGGACATACACAGACAGCTATGCTTCTATTTGAACAGAACCAAAGCTTTCAGAAAGACAGAGAAATTACTAGTGGCATATGCTGCAGGATCACAAGGAAAGGCTATCTCAAAGCAGACTATTTCAAAGTGGATAGGCCACTGCATTCATTTCTGCTATTCACAACATGGAAAGCCAGTACCTAAGGGCATTAAGCCACATTCAACCAGAGCAGCAGCCACTTCAGAAGCCTTCCTCAGTGGAGTACCAACCAAATACATTTTAGAGGCGGCTACTTGGAGTTCAGTGCACACCTTCACAAAGCACTATCACTTACCACTCTACTCTAAATCCAGGGCAGGCTTTGCCCCTGCAGTTATGCAGGGCCTAATAGCCACCCCTAATGCTATTTAGCTCCAGCCTCCCAACCTTAGCTTTGGGATTCAACTCAATTGTAATGACTGCAACAGTGAAACAGGAAGAACATAGTACAGTTGTGTACACTTACCATAAATGGTATTCACTGTTGCAGTCCAGGTTACCCACCTGCCACCCCCCATTTCTTTGCAGGAACTTATCTGTACTTCTCTATTCTATACAACCTATGTGGTGTATTTGCTTGTAGATGAAGGCAAAATATATACTTTGGTGCATGCATGTTTTATTGACATATTTTTAGCCTACCCTTTTGGGGGCACCTGACGTCTGGGACAAGAAAAACTGAAGAAAATGGCATCGGCTGCATCTTTTATACCCCTGGCGCACTGATGTCACGGAAGTGGCGACAGCAACTGATGCCTTACCTAGACTTTGGAATTCAGGCCGACTGAGGGTAGCCTGCCAGCAGGATAACCCAATTGTAATGACTGCAACAGTGAATACACTCGAACATCTACATTTATGGTAAGTGTACACAACTGTACTTTTCAAAGCAGCAAGAGACACAATGTCTGTACTAGGAAACTTTCTGTATTGTCTGTAGGGTGGAATAATTACTAGTTTTGAAAGCATGAAGGAATGCAATTGTTTATTACTTCCAGCATCTGCTAGAGATCTAAAGAGAAGCCCTTGTCTGTATATTTTTACAGGTAGATGCTAAATATTGCTAGCTTCATCAATGGTTGTTTTGCTTGGGAACTAAAGTCAAATGACAAGAAGTGATCTCATTCTGCAAGCTATCCCAGCAGTAATGTTTTAGATATTATTTTGAGAAGTCTCTTAGTGAGACAGAGCATTCTGTATTCGGTCCTGGACCTGACAAGAACCATTCACCACAATATCTGCCTTGCTCTAGTAGTAAGTTCATAGGTTATAGTTTAATTCTCTTAAATATAGTCAGGAATATAGTGAATCTTAGTTTAGATAGTTTTCTTTATTTATTTGAGACTGTCCTGCAATGTTGTTTGAAATATTTCTTGTGGTTTTGAACTCTGATGTCACTCTGAATATATATTCAGTCTTGCCCTTTTCTTTTATTATTTATTATTAAATATATTTAAACCTTTCATTGTGGCTGATCTGTGTAGAGATATTTAAGTTTTGAGAGTACTTGCATATTTATTTGGTGACACTGTGTGGGCCACACCTAATAGCCTTGCTCTTGGTCAAACTACCATTTGTATTAATATTAGTATTACACAATAAGAGTGGACACCCTTTGTTAAAGCCCTTAAAGTAGCTGATAAGGAGTGACTGGTGGCAGTAATAACTACCTTATAGCCTAGGAAAAAGGAGCTTAGTTAGTAAACTTGTGCCAGCCTTTCCCGGGTGTGTATGTGTGTAAATCAGACCTCAAAGTGTGTGTGCGTGTGTGTGTGTGTGCGTGTGCGTGTGTGTGTGTGTGTGTGTGTGTGTGTGTGTGTGTGTGTGTGTGTGTGTGTGTCAGCTACTTGGGCAGGGACACGAAGCACTGGTTGGATAGAGAGGGTGCTGGGGGTCTTGGCTTGGTCACTCAGCTGAGATCTCAACTCTATAGCTGTGCCAGTGGGAGTCTTACTGGGGATCTGGAGGAAGAGAGAGAAACCAGACCTGGACTGACTGTGGTCTCTGTGTGCTCTTAAGGAAACTGCACTTGATGCAGAGAGCTGCATCTGGAAATACTGTGTGTGTACCTGTCATCCTCCCAGTGAACGTTCCCCACTGTTGCCAGTGGTAAGGATTGAGGCTCCTTGATTACTGGTTGGCAGTGCTGGGTCATCACAGAGAAAATAGTGAATGCAATATGGTACAAATGTTACACAAATTCTGGAACATAACTGCAATATCATAATTTAAGAGTTTAAAAAAGAAAATTAAAGTACTTTGCCTAAAGAAAAAAGAAAAACACTAAATACAGCTTGTGGAAATTCACAGTGCTGTGTTTGCCTAGAAATGATTTGAAAAGCCATACTGCAGAAAAAGCTGAATCAGGCCCACTGAGTATTGCTTCAGTTAATCTTCTGCACTTGCTACTTTACTGCGTTGACATTACAGTCTGTCTCCATAGCAACCACAATCAAATATCTGTGTATTCCTGTTGGCCTAGAAAGCTGTGAATAAGCATTCACAGTATAAAATAGCTTACAAGTGGCAGGCAGTCCATGTTTAGTATTGTGTAAAATACTCTGGCATTTAGGTCACTGTCATCTGAATTAGGAAATAAATTAAAAGCGCAGTCAGAAAACTGCTGCAACAGCAGAATTTCTACTTTATAAAATAGGTAGTATATTGTTGTTGTATAAATTGATTGTGCACTTGTTATAACCACCTAGTTAAATGTTTTTTCCTTTTAATTTCATTTCTCAGGCTAAGCATATTTTTCAGTGTCAGCGACAGCTCTGAAAATTACTGTTTACTAGGAATGAATTAAAATATCTGAAGCAAAACCCCATGTGTGAAGAGATTACCTCCTGTTTATTCAAATAATTTCCTTAACAACACTGATCATGACAGACACAGAATAGGCAAAACTGAAATAAATGCTGTTCTTTGTATGTTTTGCATAATTTTGCAAATGTAAACTAGGATCTGTAAGCCGTATATACTGTTCTGTGGCTTGCAAAAGGAGATGAAGCTGCATTGGACAAGTCTGGTACTATTTAGACAAACATCATTGTGGTACAGAATCTTGAAGCAAAGAATCCACAACCAAAAAGATGCATCTGTCATTCCACATTCTGACACTCATTGCAGCTACACGTAAACAGACTCTTAAAATGAGCAATATTCAAACCACATCATTGCTTACACAGAAAAATCTACTCCTACACTCACTGCAAGGCAGAATATCTAAACAGGGATAATAGTTAAAGCCAATGTGGTAATGCTGAACACTGGACAATATGCAGATCCAGGATAGTGAGTGACATGCTTACATATGATCCAGTGTTCTGCATTTTCATTTCAAACTGTTATCATGAGAGATGCTAAAAGTAATTTTCAGTCTTCTCAGTTATTGTGAAGAGGCCTGGCTGTTCAGTTCAGTATATACCTCTCAGTTGTTCTTGATTTTGCCTCATATGTCACGCTGTGTCGCTTGCAAAATGATTTAATTACAAATATAGTAGACACCAATGGCCCACTATATAATGGGTAACTTTTGAAAAATACTTAGCATAAAATAACATGCTGAACCACATTTCTACCTTTAGTCTAATATTCTTAGCTAGTAACATAACACAGTTTTTATTTTTATTTATTTTTTGTGGATTTTTCTCCCTCCTGCATCATCGTACAGCTCCTTACCTGATGTCCCATGTTCATAGCCTGGTCTGTCAGTTTCCTCCTTAATCCTCCAGAGTATCTTCAGCAGGATGGGGTCTGAAGCAGCACTTGAAGGCCATTCACATGTCCTGAGGGGGGGGGGGGTTCTATTTTTTGGCCTACCCTTGTTGTTCCCACTCTCTTTGGTCCCCTGTGGTGCATCTGAGGGTCAGGCATGCAATAGGGATGTACAGCATTTTGTCCCGCAGCTCAGTCTTGTCCCCACCTTATCCTCCCCACTTTGATCTACTCTTCCTAGTGCGACATTCCCAGCCTGTAATCAGGTCTTTATCCCACAATGTCACCAGAGCGGCATAGTAACTTAAAAAAGGGCTGCATAAACTGTGACTCTCACTTCTAGTCTAGCAAGAAGATTCTAGGTTCACAGTTCTAGACTGTAATTCTTATGTAAGAAACCTCAGTAGACCCCAGTCTGCTGCTACTACAACAAATCTACTACATGTTTGAGGGAATAAAGCTTATTTTCTCTGTTATTTCACATCTGTTTCATTTATTGCTGGTAGTTTCCTTCATAAACTTATAGTACTGCAATATTAGTAATACTGCAAGCATTATTACTAGTTTCATTCATTAATGTATACTGCTGCAGTACTGCTCTTACTCAGGAATAATATAACTTTATGAATGAAACTCCAACAACTGCATTACTACATCTAGTTTCATTCATCAAGGTACACTACTGTTATATTAGCAGTAAGAGAAGCAGAGTAGCCTTATGACCGAGACACATAATACTATAGGATTACAACAGAGTATATGTGTGTGGGGTGGGGGCTGCTGCAAATGAATGAATTGTACTCTAAATGCCCTGTTCACTCTGACTACTTAGCAGGGTGTTTTCTTGCTTTTGAAATAAAATGAAGTCCTGATTTAAAAGATATATTCCATCAATATTAATATACTGTCTGCTATATGGCTGTTCTTTATAAAATAATTTTATCAGAAATATTGTTAGGAGACCTGTATTATAAGATAGTGGCAAAAGTGCAGCAATGCATATGCATGGTTACCTACCGAGAGTTTGTTGTGAAACATTCCATATACAGCCAGAATGGTTTCCATATTCCCAAAGTGATAGGGGGAGCTATTATTTATGAGGTAGCATACTGCACAAGCCGTACTAGCACAAATCATTTATTGACCTCCAAAACTAATGTTTTTGTCCATGAATGCCAGCGCAGGATGGAGTGGGAGGAAATGTATAGCTGGGATTATAAGGTTAGTGGAATACTAGCCAGAAGTAGGGGCTAGTAGAACTGTTTATGTGTTAGGCTGTGAAGTAGAATAGCTGTTATCATGCAGGCTGTGTTTTAAGTGCTAATAGGTTCATAGGTTCATAGGTTGATACTAGGCTATCTGCCCTGGGGCATTTACAAGCCTAGCCAGTGTGTTTGGCTTTCACCACCCTTTTAGATTGGTTGACTGTGCCTCTGTAGAGTAGGTCACAGAAGATGGCCCTTTTAAGGTTAGTTTACTGTGCCCCTGTCTAGCAGGGACACAGAAGAGATCCCAGGGGTGAACTTACGATCTCCCATCCACTCGTCAAGATTTCTCTTGAAGAGAGTCAGTGAGGGGCTCTGCCTAACATGGATTGGGATTCTGTTCCAGAGTGAGGGAATGGGTGATGGAGGAAAGGATATTGAAGGGCAGGAGGAAGGGAAAAGTGAGCAGTGCTGGATGTGCCTAACTGCATTGCAGGTGAGCAGTGCTGGACATGCCTGCCAAATATTTTGTTATCTGACTATGATATGAGTTTATATCATGTATCTTATTCATAGTAGTTTGAAGTTCATATGCTGTGTAATTTATTGAGAATGAAGGGAAACTGTTTCCTAGACCTTTTGAGGTATGGACATGTTTGAATTTCTCCGCCTTCTAAAAGATGCTGATTCAGGACTTCACATAAAAACATTCTTGTGCTCTGTGTCTTTACTAGTGATTAGGATTTAGGTAAGTTTTTTCACACACTGCAGTCTTGTCTTTTATTAGCAAATTATTCTGTTTGCAAACTGACGCAACATGACACTACTTGGCAATTCTCAAGGACTGTAGGAAAGCAAATTAAAAGTGAAGCTCCACAAGGGAAGCGCTATCCTCACTGACTAGAGGATGAACGTGATTTCAGCATGTTAAATTAATGCATATGAGATTAGTCAGCTGGTGACATAGTGGGGTTAGGTGGGTAATATGTAAAATGTACATGTCAAAGTAGGATTGTTTCAAATAAAACACATTAGTCTCAGATGTTCAGCTGACTTGACTAAGTAAGCACTGCTTTTTACTTAAGAAGAAGAACAAATTGTTTTATATATATATATATATACACACACACATATATGTATATATAAATATACCCATACATATATATATATATATATATATATATATATATATAACTAGAAATATATAGAGATATGCAAATATCTATAGCTATGTGTATATGTATAAATATATATATATATATATATATATATATATATATATATATATATATATATATATATATATATATATGTGTGTGTGTGTGTGTGTGTGTGTGTGTGTGTATGTATGTATATTAAATTCACCTGATAGTTTAAAAGACTGGACTTAATCTCAATATCCCATGTTCAGCTTCACTTGGTTAATTACATGTGCACTTAACTAGTTGTTTCATCTAAGAACTAGTGAGCATTCCACCATAGGAAGAATATGAAATTTATAATAAAATAGGCAGGTCAGAAAAAAAATCAATAGGTAATTTTGTGGAAGTTAGATGTAAAGTTCTCTCACTTAATAATACAACAATTGAAGTCACTTCTCACAGCAACTTATTATGACAGTGGATGATAATCTTAAATTCAACCTAGATATACAAAATTGCATAAGAAAAACTCATCAAAAACTAGGGATGCTTTACAGAGCCAGAACCTTTCTAACCAACACAATTAAAACTACACTGGCCAATACTTTTCTCTTCACCACACTTCTTTATGGTGCTGCCAGTCTAACTCCAGGAATCATAAAAATCAAAACTTGAACAATGCTATAACAAAGATGCTAAATTTGCAGCAAATACCCCTTTCAGAACATACCAATATATAGAGCACTTAAACACCTAAGCTGATTAGAAATACCCCATCATCTAACATATAAACAACTTCTTATCACCTATAAAATAAACCAGCATCTGTTTTCTTGTCCAGCACTAAAAGCCATTCTATACAACTATGTTTCCAGCTGGTCATTACAATCCAATAACCAAAAACTCCTGTCTGTCCACAAACCTGTGAAATCTGCTGGCATTGTGTGTACTCATACCATGTTGCTAAGGCCTGGAACTCCTTACCTGTATCCATCGGGTCAATACACTCCCTACCTCCATCCCATCCTTCAAAAGCATTCTGAAAGTCTTCCTAGCTAAAATTGGTCTCTGTTCTTGCTCAGCACCAGGATAACTACAACCCTAAATGTGAACGCAAATACCTATTCATACTTTATGCCTCATTTCTCTCTCTTCACTCATTTCCTTACATCTATCAATTTCTTTCTCCTAGTTTTCTCTCTAAATATACCATAAGCCTGCTTTTCCTGTCACGTCATACTGCATTTCCAGTTTGTATTATACTAACTTACCTTTAATTTCTCTATAAACTGGATAAAATGGCTCTAAATATTAAATTATTGTCATGTAACTTGTATCTAGTCATAACAAATATTTTCATATTATGCCTAAATTGATATAATTGTTTAAACTGTAGATGCTTTTGTATTATTTTTGAAGATTGTAAAATTATTATTCTTAAAATGTTTTGTATACTTTGGAGCTTTTCTCCCCAGGTCTCTGCTGAAAATGGGCTCCTACCCAGTTAGACTTTATTGATAATAAATTTTGTCAATATATAAATAAATACATACATAAATAAATAAAGACACGACAGCTGACCAGAAATAGTGGTAGGATTTCATTCAGGTGCATAACAGAGTGGTGCTGTCACTAGGTAGCCTGGATTTTAAATTTTATGTAGCTAGGTCAGGGATATAGAAGAGATGATAGGGATACAGCCAGTATCTTCTGAGACACGAGTTACAGAATATCACCTTGATTGCTTTTGTGCCAGTTTGGACTGCAGTCTACATTTGGAGAAAGGACAGCAAAGTATGCATGCTGGAAAATGTGGCAGTAGTACACATCCTGTCCAGGTGTTTGTCAACATGGACAGGGGTAAGAGGATTGGTTAGGAAACTGGCGAATATAAGTTTGTAGTTGACCATTACATTTAAAAGAAAATGTCTGGCTGGTGCTGTGAAGGATATTACTGGTATTGCTAGAATTTTCAGTTTTATGTGCTCTGTGCATCATGCTCAGGAGTGTGGAATGGTTATATACAAGAAGTTAAGTGATTTAAACTTTCTTCAACATGAAGAGCTACAAAGTGGAACAAGAAGAAGCTGTTATTCAATGTATGATGGAATGACAGAAAAGAGGCATAAGATGTAGGACTATGATAGGATAGCTACTGGGTACAGGAGCAGGTTTTGGTCTGAGTGGTAAGAAAGACAACACCAAACGATTGTTGATCAGGAGAGTTGATAAGGTTGTGAATGGTTGCAAGCTGAAAGCAAGTATAGAGGAGCAAAGACAGCTGAGCTGAGAGGCATACTATCACAGCTGATAAGGACCACCTAAGAAATGAGTTGATCCTGGGCAATATGAATGCCTTTTCCTGATACTGTATGTTCTGAAGTAACAAGGAAGTTGAACAGTAAGTGCAGTGATGGGGAAAAGAAATATACCACCTCTTTAAGGAAGTAGCTGCAAAAGTAAGCTGATTAATATTGAAATGAAATGAAATGGCAATTCAAAGATTGTCATTTGGAAAAGGGAAAATGCATCATGATATGATATGAATAGGACAAAGTAACATGTTTGCTACAGGCACTGAACAAGTGATCTGTGAATTGTAGGGATGGTGAGAACTACATGGCTCAGGGTGGGTATATGGTTTTAGAGGGTTATTTAGACTCCATGATGAAGATGCCATTATAGCAGAAGATATGAATGTTAATAAATATAGCAATCATTCAGTGAAGAAGAGGTGGGTGACAGGTTTATGTGTTAAGGGGCAAGGTAGACAGGAAATTACAGTACATTGCTGATAGGAGCTGGACAGGTACTGTGAAAGCAAAGATATTTAAAAAAGATGATAAGGGAGTATACAGGAAAGATGTACATATAAGAGAAACATAAGAAAATAGGAAATAACCATCATAACAGGTGACAAAGTATCGCTGGTGTCTGGATACTACCTTATTATGCAATGGCCACCTGAGAGGAGAAAGCAACATCTTGGTGAGATGGCGTTTGCAATGAATTAAAGATGAAGTACATCAATGTAACACTACATAGTGAGATGGAAATGAATCTTTTTCTATGATCCTTGACTGCAAGGGTACAAGACCAGTGCTAGAGATTTTAGTGAGTAATCCTGGTAAAAATGAAAAAAGGACTATGGAAAGTCTGGTCTTGCATAACATTGAGGACAGTTTGAAGAAGAAACAATTTTGTAGAGATGAAGTAGTTCTGAAAAGCGATTATAAAAAGGAAAAATTAGGAGAGAAGTGGTGTAGAGTGGCAATAAGTCATTAGGAGTAAAATGTCATGAAGTGTCAGGCCTGTACCATACAGCTGAGGATGACAGCAGCAACACAGCTAAAGATAAACCGAATTTAGACATTACAGCATGTATCAAGAACTGGTGTAAAACTAAGGAAGCTGGAACAGATCCTAGCAAAATCTGGAGACAAATGGCAAAAGGAATGAACCCCCAAGCTTCAAGTAACTTGGCAAGTAATGGATGAATAACACAGAGACAAGAGAGAAGGAAAAGAACGATGACAGATATTCACTCTTCTGCATTTCCTGTCTTATTTTTTTCAGAATCTTGGGACTTGGAAAAGTGACTCTCGAAATTTCAGAACAGAGGTCAAATGACAGTAGAAATGCTACTGATGGCTTGATTACTTGAAATTATATATAAATATGTACGCAAATACACACACACACACACACACACACACACACACACACACACACACACACACACACACACACACACACACACACACAGACATAGCTACACACATGCACACATACCTTTACCCTATCAGGCCCTTTTAACATATATATATATATATATATATATATATATATATATATATATATATATATATATATATATATATATATATATATATATATATATATATATACAAATACGCAATAAAGGTGAAACATATAAAGTCATTTACTGTGCTTGGTCTTTATTAAGTGGTAGAATCCATAACAAACAACTGTCACCTGATTTTTCTTTGCTGATATAAAACAGGAGTAGCTGGACTGGGGGGAGATAGAGGGGAAGTGATACCATCTTGCAGTATGTATATTTATATAAGGCTACCATCTGGTCTGACCAGCCACACTTGGCAGGTTCTTGCTTTCAGCTCATTGATCTCCATGTCAGTAAGATAATAATGACATTTGCATTAACCCACACTTCTTAGCAAAGAGGGCTGATACAGAAATCAAGGGGGAAGTTCATAAATAGCCGGGAAACTATAAAAACTGAAAGCATAATAATTATTGATATTACGGCAGAGGTCTTGGGTCACAGACAGTATTTCCTGGGCTAACTGTGGGTTGAGTGATACTTGGCTACAGGGCTCTGTGCTGACTAACAAAAGCCTGTGTGAGATCATGGCATAGGTTTGATGGAAAGTGATTATTTATTTTATTTATTTATTTCACTTTGATGACTGGGGAAGTACACTGGGCCTAAAAAGAGCCAGTTTTCAGTGGGGGCCTGGGGAGAAAAGCTCCAGTAACAATGACAAACATATTAGCATATACATATACAAAGCCATCTGGTCTGACCAGTAAAGAATAATAAAGTGATTGGTATATATTGGAAACCACCACAGGAGAAAAGTAGCGGTAAGGTAGAGAGCTAGGATCATATGCAAGATGAGGTCTAAAGAACAGTTTTGTGTGTGTGTGTGTGTGTGTGTGTGTGTGTGTGTGTGTGTGTGTGTGTGTGTGTGTGTGTGTCTGTGTAAATCAGAATGTATACCTCAGTTCGTGTACCAAAGCTGGCTAAACATTACTGAATTATTTAACTAGTAACAATAAACTCAGTAAATGTTATTCTTTACTGATGCTTTCCAGGAACATAAAACAGTACAGCATGAATCTGAAAGCGGTATATTGTTAAGTGTTTTCAGATTTTTTTAAAAAAATTAAAATATACTGCAGAATTAACCTCTACATAATTGTATATATCATATAAATATATATATATATATATATATATATATATATATATATATATATATATATATATATATATATATATATATATATATATATATATATATATATATATAGGTCCCCTACGAAATCCCGAATGCACAGAATCCTGAAGACCAAAATACCATGACAAAAAGCCCAAAACCCCACATTACTGAAAGACCAGAACCGCGAAATTCAAAATCCCGATGTTAAGGGATTTTGAGTTGGCACTTCTGGTGTTGCGGTTCAGGTAAGTATGTGTGTGTAAGTGTGTTTGTGAGGGGCTTTGGTGTGTGTAATTGTGTATTGTGACTGTGGTGTGGTGTGTGTGTGTGTGTGTGTGTGTGTGTGTGTGTGTGTGTGTGTGTGTGTGTGTGTGTGTGTGTGTGTGTGTGTGTGTGTGTGTGTGCGTGTGTGCGTGTGTGTGTGTGTGTGTGTGTGTGTGTGTGTGTGCGCGCGCGAGGGACTGTAATGTGTGTGCGTGAGTTTGCCTTGTGTATATGTTTGTGCGATCTCAGAGTTAGAATAACAAAGTAGGGGGGATGTAGGGTGGTTTGTTTGGTTATGGGGGAGGGTGTGTGTATGTTTGTGTGTGTGCTGTATGTATGTATTAGTTTCACGATTTTGAATTTCGTGCTTTCAACGTTTCTGTAATGTGGGGTTTCGGGCTTTTCATCTTGGTATTTTGGGCATCGGGATTCTGTGTGTTCGGGATTTCGTAGGCGACCCATATAAATATGTATACAGGAATATATATATATATATATATATATATATATATATATATATATATATATATATATATATATATATATATATAGGCTCCATAGGGCTCCATAGCATTCATTGATTTGAATTTAAATTCCCCTTTGTATTGTTAACAAACTTTTGTCTACAATACAGATAAACAATAGATGTGCAAGATTAACACTCCCCAAGTTAGGGGAATATGCCCTTTCTCTGCTGAGGACTGTGCAATCTCAGAGTTAGTATATATAATTACAGAGGGTGCAGAAGGGCTTCTCCCCTGCAAAAACACATTTTTGGATGTTCTGAATAGACTCAGGGCATGCACAGTAGCATGTCAACAATGACAATGACATCTGGGAAATTCTTCGATAGAGAATATATATATATATATATATATATATATATATATATATATATATATATATATATATATGAAAACCACTGATTTAATCAAAAAATAAGTAATGAGCATTATATATCTCTGTGTGCATCTGTGCATGTGTGTGTGTGTATGTGTGTGTGTGTGTGTGTGTGTGTGTGTGTGTGTGTGTGTGTGTGTGTGTGTGTGTGTGTGTGTGTGTAAGAGAGAGAGAGAAAACTATTCACTTCATAAAAACAGCAACAACAACAAAGAATAAAAATTTCAGTGAAAGTTCTGATAATTTGAAACTGCCATTTTGTAAGCATATATGAAAAGATGGCCAGCACACAACAAAGTCAGTGAAACTAATAGTGGTATATTTAATTTGCCATGTAAAATAGTCTATTACTCTGTTGCATTGCAAATTAAATATACCACTATCAGTTGCACCAACTTTGCTGCGTGCTGGTCATCCTTTAATATATACTTTTTGAGTTTTGGCCGTTACACCTTGCCAGACATGCAGGGAATTTGATTTGAACTGCCATCTTGTAAACCATGAAGTTGGTTATGTTAACTCATTGAGCCTATAGCTCATTTTTGTATGTCACGTTCACAACTATAGCTCCTTATGGCATCCAGACCTTTTTTTGTGTCTGGCTTCTTAACTAAGTGACTTACCAGTTAATAATAAGCAGTGTTGGAAAGTGTGAGGAGTTATTAACAAAATGACACCAAGATCGTTAATCTAGGAGGACCTGCAAAAGTGAAATTAATCACTGTTTTTCATTTATTATTCATATTTGTGTTCAAATTTTCATACCCGAGAGCCCTCCATAATATTAAAAGGTATGGTGTGATATGCCATTTTGGGAAACAGGAAAATTCATTGTCAGTGTCCTTTTATCTTATACTATACTTAGTTGTCTGTTAGTAATTATGAAAATAAATAATATTTCCATGTGTACTTGGTGCTTCAAATACCTAGTGACTTACAAACTGTTGCATGATATCAGGTGAAACCTTGCATGTTCTTGAAGAAAATTGTCTTTGAAATTTGCACTGTAAGTTGCACATCTTGAGCAATATATGATGGTATTTACATTGATAATTATACAACAATGCATATGTTTCATATTTCTTAAAATATCTCAATAAACAAGCACTCCTAGAGGAATTTATTGTTGTCATATGAAAGTATATCTCTGGTTATCAAAAAAATGATCTAGCAATATGATCGACTGGTTATTTGGTCAACAGTTCATTTGATCGACAAGCAGTTGATATATATAGTTAGATCATATGAACTGTCGACCAAGTCATATAGACCCATGTCTAGGTAGTACAGTTTCTATAATATGACAATTTGTTTGTGAAAGTATAGCAAAAAATATAATTTCCAGTTTGTGTGCATTATAATCTATTCTAGCATCTATGGAAAGACTATGAATGCACTGGCTATTATCAATATAAAAAATACTTCATACCGATAACATTGCTATTTGTACAGTTTAATTGCATTTTATTGTTCACAAAATATTTACCTTTGTTTATCTTATGCTTTTTAAGTTTATTTTTCAGAAAATGCTCTGGAGTGCAAGATATGTATAGGTTGCTAGAGAGGTGACATTCCACACCACATAGCTGTTAATGAGCTAAGCAAAAAAAATGCTCCACAATACCTTAAAACATAGCTTTCTTACTTAATCTCAACTTTCATCGATCCTTTTACACATTTTTCCATGCTTAACAAAATAATGTGCAGCAGTCAGATTTGATTACTGCTGCCTCATTTTAACAAGTTTTCTAAAAAACACTAAACACAACGCACTATATCGGACTTTTCTATTTATTCAATTTGTGAGGAAGGGTGGTACACCCTTCATCTCCAACTTAAATAAAATTCTTAGATGCATGGCAGGGTTAAGGGAAGCAACAGGTCCTCTTATGAAGAAAGATAAATGTAAAATATTTTCTGTCTGTCTGCCTACCTATCTGTCTACCTGTCTTCCATCTGTCTAGGTGTCAGTCTCTCTTCCTGTTAGTCTTTTTATTTGTCTTTCTACTTATTTACCTATGTGTCTGTATTCCTGCATCTCTCCTTAGCTGTGTTTCTCTTTGTTTAAGTAAAATAACTTGGAAACCTTTCTACCTATCAACTTATCTGTCCCAGGCTGTTGAAAAACTTGTACCTTTTCTGACTGCATTTAAGGTATATTATCATTTGGACAATTCTTGGAACTCTGGGAAAATTGGTGGTTGTAATCATTTTACTAGAATGTTAAAAACAGAAGCCAGTTATCAAGCAACAGTCAGCTTTGTCTGATTTCATAATTTCACTCGTGTAACACTAAAAAAGCCGCGGTGGTACAGCGGTAGCGTTGTTGCCTCACAGCAAGAGGTTCTCCTGTTTGATTCTCAGCTGGAGTGCCTTCTGTGTGGAGTCTGCATGTCCTCCCCATGGTTGAGTGGCCTCCAAAAGACATGTGTGAATGGCGTGCCTTCGCTGAAGGTTGGGCTGGCAACTTGACACCATAAAAATCGACTGCCAATCATTAGCGGAGCGGACTTCCACTGTGGCGACCCCTAAAATCAAATTCTTAGAACTAGTTATAACATTCAGTTCTAAAAGGATTCATGAAAACAAGTAAAAAAATAAAATAAAACAAGAAATGCAAGTACTCGGTCAAGAAACAGTAATCCCAGAATAAATGGACTTTATCCTAAAATAAATAAAATATTTATTTATTTATTATTTATTATTAAATAAAATTATAGCTTAAAACAGAAACAAGCTATAAAACTATTATGTCCTAAAACAGCAACCACTGCGCTTCTAAAAAAAATACTAAAAACTCTCTACAGCAAATGATATGTTAAAATCACTTCAGAAGTAAAGTAGAAAAATGCCTATTAAATAGTCAATTCATAAAAATGTGCTGAAATGGTGTAAAGTACTATCCAATGCATAACTTCTGCAAATCAAGGTCATCCCATAAAATAAGAATTACTTCTTTTAGATATGGAAAAGTATGGGTTTCTTAAGGGTTGATGTTGCCTTTTACATCTTGTGGTATTTTTTGAATAGGTACCACTTGGTAAAGGGCTGCTGGTATATAACACTACTATCAAATCAGGAAATCTAAAAAAACAATATCTTTCAAGATTATAGAACAAGCACCCTCTTAGAATCAGAAGTTAGTATTTGAGCTCCTGGGGTGATGTCAGTTAAGCTTTCCAAATGCAAGCAGGATGTAAACTTGATAGCCCTGCTTATGAAGTTATGAACTAGAGATTCTGATTCAGGCAAAAAAAGTTAATAAAAATGATAAATAGAATATGTAGGTGGTTAAGTTCATGCAATTCAAGTTTGTGACTTCAGGCTTATAGCTTCCTCACCAAATTAATTCCCTTATTTTACAGTATATTTCATGTAACGTGATCTAGGCCCCCATATGACATATGTAGTAGCTATATCTAATAAAATAATATTTAAAGTATTATTTTTCCAAACTAAACTGAAATAAAACAAAACTGCAAGAAAAAAGGAATATTTTTATAAGATGCTCTCCACAAACGAGATCGAATACACCCTCCAATATATCCAAATCTGGCAAGTTATCTCAGATTTACACAGTCGTAGAGAAAATGCATGTTTTTCCATTTAAATTAAGTATGTTCTTACTCCCAAGATAGCACAGCCTTTGAAGTTACAATGTTTTGTAAATGGGGTGGAGGGACCTGGTCCCACAATGGAATACAGGTAGTACAGCCAGAGTGCAAAATCCTGAATCCCTGCCTAAATTTTCTTTTAAACGTGTTTTTCTTCTAATGTATTTCATAAACATTCCTTGATGCAAAGATAGAGGGATGTTTTAAATATGTGCAAACCTTTCAAATATATGCAAAACTAAAGAAGATGTTAGATGTGATATTTTGTTTCCCAGTAAAATACTGAATGTGCTCTTCAAGTTTATTAAATTAAGTAAACTATTTTCCATTTACTATGTAGGCTTTGACTATTTTTCAGTATAAACTTAAATGGAGTTGAATATAATAATGCAGTTTTCTAAGAAAGTGAACTACAGTGTAAAATAAAACTAACGTACTCATTATTTCTCTTTCAGTTACCTCATGCTGCATTACTGTTTATCTGTTTCAGTTGGTCTGATTTGATATTGGCAGTCTCACATTGCAGAACTTTTTTGCCCATAACTACACCTATATATTTTATACATCCTGAATCTAGCAATATGTTGCCTTCTGTATACCGTGAAAGTAAGCCTTATAAAGTCAGTGGGTTGGATCTTCATTTTGTAGGGAAGTCTTAAACAATGGCACATATATGAATTAAAATCCATTCCTGCAAAAAGTAAATTTTAACTTGATTAATTTTATTCACTATTAGAAAACAGTTTGTTAAATCAAATGCTTTCTCTAATCCAGATACAATTCTGATCCATGTAAGTCTTGAAGGATGCCTGTGTGAACTATTAACCTTGATTGTTAAATATGACATTTCTGGTGGGCATATAATAAGATGCCATTATCAGACCTCCCTCTTTTGGCTTCTTGATAACAGCGATATCCTGAACTCCATAATATTTTATATTACTGACGAAAATACTACTGCAGCTATACTTGCATATATTATATTTGATGTTATCCAAGCAAATAGTGCCTTCCAAACCAACTCCTGGAGATAAATCCCCTTCCCGCAGTTAGGGAACCAACTTAAAAATCCTCTGTGAAAAAACTCACCAGTCTAAAAACTCATGGCTTACAGGAAACAAAATAGCAGTGTCTTTGTTGAAGTACCATTCTCCAAAAGAATACAGTGGTGGAAAGATCCTTTCAGTATCACCCAACAGAACAGTGGTTAAAATGAGAGCAGGAGTCTCAAAGCTGCTTCTTGTCTGAAGACATCTCTATTTGCAAATATTACATTATAGGAAGATGAGTGCTGCTCTGATAATGTGTTAAAGCTCATAACAACATGCACTTATTTGCTTTTATGTTCCATAACTTTCTTAAATAGTCTGAAACCAAGCTGTGCATAAAGCCTGTCTACTATTTATCAATGTTTACTGACAGCATTCTGTTTTTTTTTTTGTTTTGTTTTTTAAGTATGGCTACTTTTAAAAGTGATCAGGTCATATATTAGTATCAAATTAGTATCTGGCTGGGAAATTATAATAATTATGGCTACAAGGCAAAAAGAAAGCACATTTCCTCATATAATGCAACAAATGAATAAAAGACTACTTCTGTTAATGAAAACAAAGAGTTAATGAAAATGTTCCTACAACTAATTTCAGCACAGGAAGATTTAGTAAAAGACAGTACACTGAAAGTGACAAAACCACATGAGCTTTTTACATTTTGCAATGTGGTTAAGTTCCTCAAGGAACAAGTTCCTGCTTTTAATCATGATTCACATGCATGAATAAGCGATGCTGTTCAGTATTGTGTAATGGTCAAACAGGTGCACAGAGAACTGAGCCCACATTGGCACAATAGTCTGATAGTACTGAAATCTTTGTATTTTGTCCAAGAAGTATTTTAAAACAAAGAATGGAGTTTTTAAAATAGAAAATGGAGGCATACATTTTTCTACATTAATATACCATGATGGCTCTCTTATTAGCTGCTAACAGACTTTTGAAATATTTAAAGAGAAATAAAAGCCTGAGTTTAGCACATAACCTTATATTCATAATATCAAAATATATTTAACAGTGCATTATGATTATTCCTGTAGAATGACCTCTTACTACTCTTTAACAATAATGCAGTTTGAATATTTCAGCAGAAAAAGGGGTATACATTCCACAATGACATACTGCATTAAACAAATGACCACCCACGTCCATTTCAAGTAGTTAATCCATATGCATGGATGCCACACCAATGGGCTAGTATAGTGCAAACAACCCATCTTAGGTTACCATTCATTTATTCCAAAAGTTAAATTGTAATTCTTGAACTTCAGTTGAACCAGGATGTGTAACCTAATGGTTGTATAGAAGTAACTTGAGAAGATTACCAAAAAAAGCAAGATGGCTACAGTGAACATCTTTAAAAATAGTGTTGTTACTCCTTTCAAATAATTCAGCACAAAACATCCTCAGTCATCAACATAATCCTATAAAATTGTATGTTGTGTTACTTTAATCCCAATGCTAAAGTGGTTGCCTCATCCTCATTTTACAATCAGAAGCATATTCAATAATCCTGCTTACAGAACGAAAAAAAAAAAATAACAAATCTAAAAACTGCTTCTCCTGCAGTAGTAAACTAAGACCACAACAGAACAATACATCACTTCGACTGCACAAAATGAACTTCAGTGCTTTTTATTTATTTATTTATTTTTATTTTATTTTACATTTGTTATTGCTTTCATCTGAATTATTACAAAGACTTTTTTGGAATAACATAAAAATCTGCATTTCACATATATATATATATATATATATATATGTATACACACACACACACACACACACACACACACACACACACACACACACACACACAAACAAATGCACACACACGCACACACATGCACACACCAAACATTGTAAAACGATATACACATTTAAAAACAACTTTTTATACATACTTAAATATATTTGAAAAAAATAACACATTTAAATTAAAACCAGATCCTGTTTTAAACAATAAGATATAAAATATATTAAATTACTTATTGATTACTTTTTGATATTTTTTTATCCTTAAACATTCTAAGCTAATAGAGTCATTAATTCCTGGATATAAGTTAGATTACAAATTAATTTGTCATTTAGCTTCACGTATTTCTAACTTATTCTTAAAATTACCTCCTCTATAGTCACATAATTCATGATCTATAACATTCTTTTCTGCATCACAGACCAAATAATGTTTGGCTAAAGAATATTTTTACCTAACAGCATATACATGCTCCCTAATCCTTATAGATAACTTCCTAGTTGCCATACCAACCTAGTAACAGCTACATTCTGAACAGGTTGATACATAAACACTACCAATACAGTTATAATTTTAATGTGACTTACAATATAACTTTATTAAGATGTTGCAAAAATATATAAGACCCCTAATGAATATATCTACACCACATACACTGGCTGGGTCTATATCATATATTTGAAATTCCAAAATGCCGAACACCATATGTTCGAACTTTGAATTTCGAATATTGCAAACATGGAACGCTCAGAATACCAAATTTTTTCCCCAGGGAAAAAATTCGCTGTTCTGAGAAACATACACACAAAACAAGCACACCAAAATAAATAAACCACACAAATACAGTTAATAAAACCCAACCCCACACTAAACCAAACATACATTACTAACTATCCACTTACCTTAACCCGCACCCTAACCCTAAGGTCCACAACTATCACACACATACCCTACAAAACTACACACAAACAAAGCAATAAATACACACACATGCAGTTAACAAAACCAAACCCTACACTACACTATGCATACATTACTATCTACTTACCTTAACCCGCACCCTAACCCTAAGGTCCGTAACTCTCGCAACACAGTGGAGGAAATAGCAAACTCTGATGACGGCCCACCAATTTCTTTCCCTGGGAAAAAATAGATGTTCCATCAGTTCGCTCTTCTGAGATTTCGAACATTTCAGTTCAATTAAATTAAATTCGGCATTTTCAACATTTGAAATGTTGATAGGAACCCCACTGGCCACAGGAATAAGTACCTTTCAGCTTATTTGTACGCATCAAATTGATTTTTGTAGTATCAGTCTGTAACAAATGTTTAAGTGTGATTTCTTTTTTATGCACGAATTCTGGTCTCTTACAAACTGCTGAAAACAGTTCAGCTTCCTTTTAAAATATTCCAGTTACATATTAGCTACTCTTAAATACTCTTATCATTGACTGACATTTCCAAGTTAAAAAAATGTTTAAAAGAATTGGGATTATTATGAGCAATGCATTTATATCCTGCCATTAAAATACGAGGAAAAGAAAAATATCTTCTAGTTAATATATCATTGGCAACATTAATCAAATCTTTGCTATTGTAGCCTCTTTCTAAAAACATCTGTATACGATATTTAAGTTCTGACCTAAAAACAGTATTATCTGTAGTCAAATGAGATATCCTAACCATTTATCCTTTCCTAGAGGGGAAGACGGAAATGATACTACACTTCTGGCATATCGTCTACTCAGAAGCAATCTCTGCTTAACATACAAGGCCATGTCAAACCCTGAGCTGCTGGACATGCTCCACTTAAAGAAATCCCAATCCCTCAGAGCCACACGCTCCAGGGATCTAAACCTTGTCATCACAATGAACAAAACATCCTGGAGGGATAGGTTCCTGACCCAGAAACTCCCCATACTCTGGAATAGACTGCCCATACATGTCAAGCTGAGCGCCTCATTGGCCCTCTTCAAAAGGAACCTTGATGATTGGATGGGAGATAGGAAATTCACCCTGGGGATCATGTCAGTCACCCTGCTAGACAGGGGTCCAGAGAAGTAAATATTGTGGGAAGAAATATCCAGGGAATTGTTATGGTTAGGCTTGCATAGGCCCTAGCGCTGATAGCCTATTACCAACCTATGAACCTATGAATAAAGGTGCTATTATATGGTAAAGGTGGTAATAGAAACTGACAGAACAGTAGGAAATATGGCATCATGTCTTGTCACAATAGAGGACTAGAGAAGTAATGCCTGCTTATCTGTAGTGTGTCTGTGTGTGTGGATGGAAAGACAGAAGGGTGGCTCTACTCACTTCACTGTATGCAAGTATGCATCTAACAAGGAAACTTTTTAGGCAAGGTTCAAATGACAAATTCACCACCGTAACAGGTACATGTAAGCAAACTCTGAGGGTAATGCTACTCAATGCTAGAAGTCTAAACTTCTAAATGCATTCACTCGAGGCACTCCTTAAAATAGAGAACATCAACATCTGTGCAGTGACAGAGATCTGGTTCAAGGCTCCAGATAGCACCCCTACATTACAAGGCTATAATTCATACCACACCTTTCAGCCACCTAACTTGGACCGAAACACTAAAGGTGGAGGCGTGTCCATATTCATTAAGGATATCCACACCTCCAGGCTAGTTGCTCAGCATAATGCATCTGAGATTATCCAAGTGCATCTAACTCTGGGCAAGACTGAAATCCAAATTGTAGCTTGCTACAGATCCCCCACCATGACTCAGGATTCCCACTCCTTATTTCTTGATACACTGGAAAATATTAGGGTACAACCTAACACCCTAATAATGGGCGATTTCAAATACCCCAGCATTAACTGTGAAAACTACTCATGTACCAACTCTTTTGCTCAATGTTTTCTGGAATTCATAAATTCCAATGCCTTGGATCAACCTATCCACACCCCCAACAGGGGCAGCAATATCCTAGACCTGGTCACTACCAACATGGGCAACCGGTGTTCCATACCAGAGGTCAATTCCTCATTGGTCAGATCTGAACACAAGCTAGTCACCCTAGACATCCACATCCAGCCCCCACCCCCCATTAGAGAAACCACTGTAAAAAAATTCTCCAAAGCCAACTTCACGCTTTTTAAGACAGAAATGGCAAACATCATGACACCCATGCAGATGGACAATAGAGGCACGACTGCTGAATCCTACACAAATGCACTTTATAAGCACTTACACGAGTGCATCGATCATGCAATCCCTAACAGAACCAAGATGCTATCCTCCAAAAAAGGAAGCCAATCTGGTGGTCCCCTGCCATAAACAAACTCTACAACAGAAGAAAGAAACTGTTGCAAAAAAGAGTAAAATCCCATGATTGGAGGAACTCCCTGGTCAGCCTCAGTAATAAGCTGAGATCCTTCATAAAATCCTCCAAATCTAGTTACGAAAACAGAATCACCACTGATTCTAAAGACAACCACAAAGCATTCTATAGCTATGTCAAAAATCTCAATGGCAACACTCAGATCTGCTCTGAGTTACAGCACAATGGCATTAAATATACAGAACCAGCTGATATTGCCAACATCTTGGCAGATAGGTTCAGTGCTAACTTTACCCCCTTCTCACCCCCTAAAGGCCCATCTCTATACTGGATGAATGCAAAGTTCCTGTAATCATGGCTGCACAGGTAAAAACCACACTCTCCAAAGCCAAGAACACAGCATCCATGGGACCTGACAACATCCCAGGCTGCATTCTACATGAACAACAGAACGAACAGGCACCCCACCCAAGTACCATGTTCAATAATAGCCTCACCTCAGGCTTTGTGCCCACTGAATGGCGGACAGTGACAGTTATCCCACTCCACAAAGGGGGAGCCACCACAGACCTACTGCTCCATTAGCCTGATGAACCTGGTCTGCAAGGCTATGGAACATATCATTGTGGAACTTATAAACAATGACATTGGTAATCTTCAAACTCTGAACCCCACCCAGTTCGGGTTTGTAAAAGGCAGATCATGTCTTCTAAACTTGATAGACTTCTTTGAAGTGGCCACCAAAGCCATAGATTAGGGTAAGGTGGTTCACACAGCCTATCTAGATCTCACCAAGGCTTTCAACCCCATCCCCCACTCTGGAATTATAGATAAGCTCACTAAACTAGGTATAAATCCCTATGTCATAAGCTGGGTTGCCAACTGGCTCACTGACAGAACCCACACTGTGAAAGTAGCAGACTCCAAATCTGACTTTAGACCATTGACAAATGGAGTATCACAGAGTTCAGTCCTTGGTCCTGTCCTGTTTGGTATCTACTTCCCTGAAGTACAGGCTAACACAGAAGGTCTTTGGCTAATGAAGTTCGCAGATGACTGCAAACTAGGAGCCATAACTGAAACTCCTAACGATGTGGGCATCCTACAAAAGGGCCTCACTGAGACAGATGCCTGGTATCAAAGCCATGGCCTCAAGCTCAATGCCAAAAAGTGCATTGTCATCCCTTTTGGTAAAAACTTTGTACCCATGAACAATCACATAGGGAGTAGTCCACTTAACACCGAAAGTGTGATAAAAAACCTTGGGACACACATGGACTGTAGTCTCTCCTTTGATAATCACATCACCACAGTAGTCAGGAAATCCTTCTACATGGCACACCTCATCACAAAAGGTTTCTCATCCAGGAAAAAAGAGGTCATTGTTCCCCTCTACTCGTCACTCATTAGACCCATTATAGAATACAGCGCCCCTTTTGGTATGTACCTCACAAGACATCTACAACAAATAGAAAGGCTGCAGAAATACCAAACAAAGAGGATTACCAGCCTCAAACAGATGACCTACGCAGACCATCTCAAAAAACGCCAGCTTTACTCCATCACATATCGCCTACCCAGAGGCGATCTCTGCCTAACATACAAAGCTATGTCAAACCCAGAGCTGTTGACATGCTCCACTTAAAGAAATCCCAATCCCTCCAAGCTACATGCTCTAGGGACCTAAACCTTGTCACCACAATAAACAGAACATGCTGGAGAGATAGATTCCTGTTCCAGAGACTTCCCATACTCTGATACAATCTAACTATCTATATCAAACAAAGCTCCTCATTAGCACTCTTCAAGAAAAATCTTGATGATTGGATGGGAGATAGGAATTTCACCCCGGGGATCACTTCTGTGCCTCTGCTAAACAGGGGCACAGGAAAATAATTTTCTTGGGTGGCGAAAGCCAGGGTACCTTTTTGGCTAGGCTTATATAGGCCCTAGGGCCAATAGCCTAGTACCTACCTATGAACCTATAAAACAAAACATTCCTCTGTGCCTCATCCTGAGTGATTGCATTTGCATATAAAGCCTTGTAAGCTGCACTAAGCATATGACATGAATGTTTATGGAACATCATACAGTGCTTGAAACTAGTATTATGATGTAGATCACTTTGCTAGCTAAAAGAATTCCACATTTCATTGGTAGGGAAAATGTATGTACATCCAGACCATAAAAGGTGGTTTGGAGCATTTACAATTATGTGACCAGAAAGCACAGCTGATTGGTGTTCATAATTACTCTCTCCTGACATATACTTACATTTTCGTTTCTCTGTATATTTTACTAGCACAAAGTGATTAATGAAGTGGTAATTTCAAATGTGTGTGTTCTTCCCTACATGCCTAACATGGATTGCACACTAAAAATGTATGACTCATCTACATTAGTAATGTCTCCTTTTATATAATTTCTTGGAAAGATATTAATATACTTTTCAAACAATTAGAAAACAACCATAATAAAATGCCTTTCTGAATTAAAACATAGACTTGGGGAATTTTAACCATATAAATTCTTGAAACCTTTATATGACTGGAAAATAAATCTTCAGATAAATTTTAATTTACTGATTCATTAAATATACTGTTGCACAATTTTTTGAAGTTAGTGTATTTCTATTTAATTTTTTTAGCTTCTCATTTGAGAAAGTTGATTATATATTAATTTATTTAAGAAAATATGCACTTGCTTCAACTTATATCAGAAAGATGCTTACCAAAGCTTGCATTTTAATAAAACAGTTTCTAAGGTGATTATCTTTCATTAATGTTTTCTGTAGTTTGAATTGTGTGTGACCTCAAATCAAATAAACACCTCTAATCAATACAATTCGTCTTTTTTTTTTTTTTTACTGAGGGAAGTGGGATTGTATGAATAAACTTACCATAACATCAGAGGTTTGAACTGTAGAGGAGTAACGGGGTTATTGCTGTATGCCTAAGACAGATGCCAGTACCCCAGCCTGCTCTTTTCCAGCAAATGTTGTGTCTTTCGGCTTTTCCCGGTTAGGGGTCACCACAGCAGAATGATTGGTAGTTGATTTTTATGTGCCGAGTTACCAGCCCTGATGCACAACCTTCAATGAAGGTACGCTCATTCATGCATGTCTCCACTCAGAAGACGCTCTAGCTGAGAATCGAACAGGACAGCTTCTTACTGTGAGGCGACAATGCTACCGCAGCACCACTGGACAGCCCCATGCTATGGCTTATGGAATACAAAACAGAGCGACCTGTGCACCCTAATCTGTTCTTGTTTAGTATCCAGGAAGAGGCTGAGAAAGTATATGCCAAGTAATCCTCCTGAAGAAGGTTAACGAGCCTTGAATCTGTAAACTTACCTATATAAAACACACAGTTGTACAGTTTTACCAAATGCTATACTGTACCTTCAACCAAAGGTTAAGGTGGGTAATAAAGAAGCATGCAATTGTAGTATGGGTTAACATTTCCTAATATAATGAAGTGCACAAAACCTCTTAAGCCTGTATTTGGTACAGAGCTCATAACATGAATAAAGTCAGACCCATAATGTGCAGAACTGAAGCAATAAAGGCTGAAAACCTGTCTTGTGTAAGTTTTGCCATTATTAGAAATGAGTGCTGTTATAATGAGTATGTTCACATAGCTACACTATGTTCATTATAAGGATCACTAATGCATGACTTATGAATATTAATTGTGGGTTGTACTATTCATTTATGTATGTATATATGCTTTGTTAACCCGGTAAATGGACTGATATGAAGTCCCTTTTCAAACAGGATCACGGCTACCAGGGCAAGGACAATTGCAACCAAAGAATATTACATGCAGAAAATATTACATAAGGTATAATACAGACAGCAACAGACAGTTACATCAATATTACAATATTACCCAGAAATCTTTGACCCTGCAAGTTTGTGTTAGCCCTTTTGGAGGATATTAGTTTCTTGAAGGGAATCTATGACTGCTCCTAGTTTGCAATCGTCGGCAAACTTGTTCAGCCAGAGGCCCTTGACATTGGTCTTGACTTCTGAGAAGTAATTGTCAGAAAGGAAAGCAACTACCACAGACCCCTGAGGACTCTGCTAGTGACTGGTCTTTTTGTGGAGGTGGAATCCCCTATCCTAACTTCCTTGGTCCTGTCATTGAACCAACCGGCTATACAGCGGGTGACATAAGGGTTTATGTCTAATTTATTGAACTTGTCTAAAAGCATGAATAAGGTATTGTGTTGAATGACTTGGCCAGGTTAAGACAGGTAGTATGCACTCTTTTGGCCTCTTCTGTTGCTTTGGTCACCCTTTCAAAAAGTCCACCAGGTTAAATAGGCATCACCTGTTCTTGCCAAAACCAAACTCAGTTGGGTCCAATACCTGAAGGCTTCCTATGTCATCATTCATCAAATCCACTTTCATTCTTTCCATGGCTTTGCAGATGAGACTAGTAAGGCTTATGGTTCAATAGTTTCCCATGTGCATGGATGGCTCACCCTTGTGCAGGGGAATAACAGTAACAGTCCTTCATTCGTTCAGCATGAAGCTTGTTTGGATAGTGTGGTTGAATAGTGATTCTAGTGGGTCTAATAGATCATACTTCATGCAATTAAGGAGGCATCATGTGATATTATAAGGTCCCTTTCATGCAGTTTGAAAACTGCAGTATGAAATCCACAACAGAAAACCTTCTCTCATGGGCCTCAGCCACATTTAGCCATGAAACTATACTAGTTGGTGATTTCAATACCGATTGGAAAACCTACTCATCAGATAACCCCTCAAATCATATCAACCTACATGATTTCAACAAACTGATTCATTCACCCACTAGAATTGACAAAACCAGCAAAAAACAATCCATTATCAACTGGACCCTGACTAACAAACCCTCCCTAATCCATCTTTCAGGCTGTCTACCAGAAAATCTAAGTGACTACCTACTAACATTCTTTCTAAGACGCTGTAGCTCACCCACAAAACCAAAATTGTATAAACAAATATGTAATACAAAACACGTCTCCATAGACACCTTTAAACAAATACTACTAAGCTGTAACTGGCCCTGATTAAGATGCCTCCCACTGGATACAGCAGTTGATTATTTCAATAACATATTTTGTGATATTCTAAACACACTTATAGGTTCATAGGTTCATAGATAGGTACTAGGCTATCTGCCTGAAGGCATTTATAAGCCTAGCCAGAATGTGTTGGCTTTCACTGCCCCCTTAGATTAGTTCCCTGTGCCTCTGTCCAGCAGAGCCACTGAAGTGATCCGCGGGGTAAACGTTCTGTTTCCCATCCACTTGTCAAGGTTTCTCTTGAAGAGTGTTAGAGAGGAGCTCTGCCTAATGAGGATTGAAATCTTGTTCCAAAGCATGGGGAAGTCTCTGGAACAGGAATCTATCCCTCCAGCACGTCCTATTTATTGTTGTAGTGAGGTTTAGATCCCTAGAGCATGTGGCTCGAGGGGATAAGGTTTTCTTTAGGTGGAGCATGTCCATCTATTCTGGGTCGGACATGGCCTTGTATGTCAGGCAGACATCACCTCTGAGTAGGCGGTATGCAACCGAGTACAGCTGGAGTTTCTTCAGTCGAGCTGCATAGGGCATCTGTTTGAGGCCAGTGATCTTCTTGGCGAGGGTACTTACTTCCATAAGACACATAAGAACAAAAACTAACAACTGCCCATGGCAAGAAACCCAGCAGTTAATAAAACAAAGTGATAAACTCTGATATCAACATCTTCTTCTTATTCTTTCAGCTGCTCCCATTAGGGGTCACCACAGCAGATCAACTGTCACCATTTCGTCCTGTTCTCTGCATCTTGCTCTGTCACACCAACCACCTGCATGTCCTCTCTCACCACATCTATAAACCTTATCTTAGGCATTCCTCTTTTCCTTTTATCTGGCAGCTTCATGCTTAGCATGTTTTTCCGAATATACTCTGCATTCCTCCTCAGCACATGTCCAAACCAACGTAATCTTGCCTCTCTGGCTTTGTCTCCAAACCTTCCAACCTGGGTTGACCCTCTAATATACTTATTCCTAATCATGTCCATCCTCGGCACACCAAGTGCAAATCTTAACATCTTCAACTCTGCCACATCAAGCTCTGACTCCTGCCTTTTTGTCAATGCCACTGTCTCCAACCCATATAACACAGCTGGTCTCACTACCCTCTTGTAGACCTTCCCTTTCACTCTTACTGGTACTCGTCTGTTACAAATCACTCCTGACACTCTTCTCCACCCACTCCATCCTGCCTGTACTCTCTTCTTCACCTCTCTTCCACACTCGCCATTACTCTGAACTGTTGATCCCAAGTACTTAAACTCATCCACCTTCACCACCTCTACTCCCTGCATCCTCACCATTCCTCTATCCTCCCTCTCATTCACACACATATATTCTGTCTTAGTCCTGCTGACCTTCATTCCTCTTCTCTCTAGAGCATATCTCCATTTCTATAGGGTCTCTTCCACCTGTTCCCTACTCTCACTACAGATCACAATGTCATCTGCAAACATCATAGTCCACGGGGACTCCTGTCTGATCTTGTATGTCAACCTGTCCATCACAATTGCAAATAAGAAAGGGCTCAGAGCCGATTCTTGATGTACTCCCACCTCCACCTTAAATGCATCTGTCACTCCCACCGCAGACCTCACCTCTGTCACACTACCCTCGTACATATCCTGTACCACTCTTATATACTTCTCTAACACTCCCGACTTCCTCATACAATACCACAACTCCTCTCTATAACCAACAAATCAAAACCTTCACTAGACAACTCCCGCCACATAAGAAATGTCTGCAAAAAGCAAATCAGAGCTGATAAAAAACTGTACTATACAAACATTCAGTCCAAGCATCAAAACAGCCAACAAAAATTCTGGGCTTCCATCAATCCGCTTATCCATCCAGGGCATGCCCCTATCCATACCTCTCAACCTGGAAACATCAAAAATATGGACAAAAGCCAATGAAAAATAGGTACAAATCTGTACGCTGATTAACATACAATTTGCATACATAATTATGTAACCCCCATCCACTCCAATGGAATTGTGGGATACCAACTTTCAAACACAAACTAAAGAACAGCCAAAATATGGACCCAGACCCTGTAGTAAATGGTAACCATTTTTTTTAAATGTGTAGCAATGATGTTCACTGGAGAGGGAGAAGATGATGAACCTTAGGATTTTGTTTTTGGTGACTTGCAGTATGTCGGTTTTGTGGTAAAGGTAGGGCATTTAATGGTAGGCAATATTCTAATCTTAGCAAAAGAATATTATAGTTTGCTAGGACCGCCAAATGTCATTCTCCATGACCTACTGATCAGTGGCATAGCTAGAGTTTGTGCCGCCCAGGGGCAAACCACCACAAGTTCATAGGTTGGTACTAGGCTATTGGCCCTAGGGCCTATACAAGCCTAGCCATAACAATTGCCTGGATATTTCTTCCCACAATATTTACTTCCCTGGACCCCTGTCTAGCAGGGAGACTGACATGATCCCCGGGGTGAATTTCCTATCTCCCATCCAATCGTCAAGGTTCCTTTTGAAGAGGGCCAAGGAGGTGCTCTGCTTGACATGTATGGGCAGTCTATTCCAGAGTATGGGGAGTCTTTGGGACAGGAACCTATCCCTCCAGCATGTTTTGTTCATTGCAATGAAAAGGTTTGGATCCCTGGAGCATGTGGCTCTGAGGGATTGGAATTTCTTTAAGTGTAGCATGTCCAACAGCTCAAGATTTGACATGGCCTTGTATGTTAAGCAGAGATGGCCTATGAGTAGACGATATGCCACAGAATATAGCTGGAGTTTTTTTAGATGGTCAGCATAGGGCATCTGCTTTAGGCTTGCAATTCTTTTAGTGAGGTATTTCTGCGGCCTTTCCAGCTGTTGCAGATGTCTTGTGAGGTACATACCAAACGGGCCGCTGTACTCTATAATGGGTCTAATAAGGGATGAGTACAGTGGGACAATGACCTCCTTTTTTCTGGATGAAAAGCCCTTAGTGATGAGGTGTGCTACATAGAAGGATTTCCTGACTGTTTTGGCGATGTGGTCATCGAAGGTAAGACCACTGTCCACCTGTGTCCCTAAGTCTCTCATCACACTTTCGGTGTTCAGTGTACTGCCACCTTATGTGGTAATTCATGGGCACATGTTTTTTCCCAAAGGGGATTACTACACATTTCTTGGCATTAAGCTTGAGCCCATGGCTCTGGCACCAAGCATCTGTTTCTGTAAGGCCCTTTTGTAGAATATCCACATCATTTGTGGATTCAGTAATGGCTCCCATTTTGCAGTCATCTGCAAACTTCATTAGCCAGAGTCCCTTAGTGTTGGCCTGTACTTCGGAGAAGTAGATGCCAAACAAGAGAGGTCCCAGGACTGAACCCTGAGGTACTCCACTTGTCACTTGTCTGGAGCTGAATATGGAGTAGGCTACTTTTACACTGTGGGTTTTGTCAGTACGCCAGTTGGCAACCCATCGAGTGATGTAAGGATTTATGTCCAGCTTAGTAAGTTTAACTATGATTCCATGGTGGGGGATGGTGTCAAAGGACTTGGTGAGGTCCAGATAGGCTGTGTAGACCGCCTTACCCTTGTCCACAGCTCTGGAGACTAATTTGAAGAAATCAATCAGGTTCAGGAGACAAGATCAGCCCTTCTCAAACCCAAACTGGGTGGGGTCCAGTGTTTGAAGGTTGCCAATGTCTTTGTTTATAAGTTCCATGATAATGCGTTCCATGCCCTTGCAGATCAGGCTCATCAGACTGATGGGACAGTAGTTCCCGGGATCCAAGGTGGCTCCCCCCTTGTGGAGTGGGATAACTGTAGCTGTGCATCACTCAGTGGGCACGAAGTCTGAGGTGAGGCTATGATTAAACATGACACTTAGGTGAGGTGCCAGTTCATTTTGTAGTTCATGTATATTACGTGATCGAACCTTTAGATTGTCCAGTAACTTAAGCTCGATGACTAAATATCAAAAACGCAAACCCGCAAATGGCAATTTCCACACAGGAAAACAATGCTGTAGTCCCAATTAAAAAAACAAATACATTAAATACAAATTAAGTGGGGGCCTTCACCCCCCCCACACCGCCTGATGTGGGGGGCTGTGCCCCCCACACACCCCTAACTATATATATACCAACTCCGAGATCACTCCACATTGTAGAAAGGGCAAAATCCGCATAACAGCCAAACAAATTGTTTTCCTTTGTGGAAACTGCCATTCGTGGTTTTGCGTTTTTGACATTTAGTGATCGAGCCTTAGTTACTCGACTAATTAACCACATAATATAGACCCTTTTAATAAACGGGGCTTACAGCTTGTGTTCCACTTAAATGACTAGGTGATACTGTTAGCAACTGTATACAGACCAGTGCTGCCTAAGAGAGAGAGGTGTGAAAACAATGAGAAGAAGGGGGAGTCACACGTTTTAATGTTAATGCATCTATGCACTTAGGTGAGTTGCCATTTCATTTTGTAGTTCATGTAGTACACAGCCCGGGATGTCATCTTGTCCCATGGATGCTGTATTCTTAGCTTTGGAGAGTGTGGTTTCTACCCGTGTGGCCGTGATTACCAGAATTTGGCAATCTTTTGGTATTGAGATGGGCCCTTTAGGTGGTGAGAGGGGGGGTGAAGTTGGCACTAAATCGATCTGCCAGGATATAGGCAATATCCTTGGGATCAGTATATTTAATGCCATTCTGTTGTAGCTCAGAGCAGATCTGAGCATTGCCATTTAGATTCTTGACATAACTAAAGAATGCCTTGTGGTTGTCTTTGGAATCTTTGGTAATTTTATTTTCGTAACTAGCTTTGGAGGATTTTATGAGGGATCTCCGCTTCTTACTGAGGCTGGTAAGGGAGTTTTTTGCATCCTGGGCTTTTCCTCTTTTCTGCAACAGTTTCTTCCTTCTGTTGTATAGTTTGTTTATGGCAGGGGACCACCCGATTGGCTTCTTTTTTTTGGAGAAGAGCATCTTGGCTCTGTTTGGGATGGCACAATTTATCACAAGTGGATATACTTGTACAGTGCCTTAGTGTAGAATTCAGCAGTTGAACTTTCAGATCCCGTCTGCATGGGTGTCATGAAGTTTGTCACTTCTGACTTGAGTAGCATGAAGGTGGCTTTGGAAAAGTTTTTTACGGAGGTTTCCTTACTGGGGGTGGGGTGGGGGTGGGATCTGGATGTCAAGGGTGATTTGCTTATGGTCAGACCTGACCAATGAGGGGGTGACCACTGGTGTGGAGTATCTATCTCCCATGTTGGCAATGACCAGGTCTAGGATATTGGTGGGACAATGGATTAGTTGATCCAGGACATTGGAATTTATGAATTCCAAGAACCATTGAGAAAAGGAGTTAGTACCCAAGTAGTTTTCCCAGTTAATGGCAGGGTAGTTTAAATCACCCAGTATTAGGGTGTTTGGTTGTATCTTAATATTTTCCAGTATATTTAGAAAGGTGTAGTAAGAATCTCGGAGCATTGCAGTCTTACCTAGTGTTAGTTGCACCTGGAGAATTTCAGATGCATTGTGTTGGGCAACTAGCCTGGAGGTGTGACTATCCTTGGTGAATAGGGACACTCCTCCACCTTTAGTGCTTCGGTCTTGGTTTGGTGGCCGAAAAGTGTGGTAAGAGTTGTAGCCTGGTATTGCAGGGGTGCTCTCTGGAGCCTTGAACCAGGTCTCAGTTACTGCACAGATATCGATGTTCTCCATTTTTAGGAGTGCCTCGAGAGAGTGCATTTTGAGGTTTAGACTTCTAGTATTGAGCAGCATTACCTTCAGATTTTGCATGCTTGCATTTGTTACGGTGGTGGTTTTGTCCTTTGAACCTTACCTAAAAAAAGCACTATAGGGGTGGCAAGAGTTTTAGCCAGTAACCTGAATCCCAGGGGTGACAGGTGCAGACCATCTCTGGCAAAGCATCGTGGTTTGTCGATCATGTCTTCCCAGGCAGACAGATACTGGATCCCCTTGGAATGACACCAGAAGCTTAGCCAATTGTTGAAGTCAATCACTTTTTCCTTATACTGTGGTATCATTCTGGGCAAAGGCAGAATGCTACTCAGGGCTACAGTCATACCTGCCTGGGCCACATGATCCGAGAGCTCTTCCATGTCTCTTTTCATGTAGTCCAGCGAGGTACGTCTCAAGTCATGCACTCCAACATGGAAAATGACAGTGTCATATTTGTACTTGTTGTGGAGTGACTTGAGTGCATGTGTTATGTAGCAGATCCTGGCACCCAACAGGCAGCTGACTGTAATTTTCTCCTTGTTCAGCCTGGTGAGTGGGACATCATTGTGTCTGATAACAGAGTCACCTATGACTAAAGTGTTGGGTACTTTGTCTTGCCTTAGGGGCTGTTGTTGGGTTGCACACTGGTGTTGTTAGCTATGTGTCACTTTGGTTGTGACTGGTGTTTGTTTGCGTTTCAGCTACAGACTTCATAATTGTTGCAGTCATATTTTCTCTATTCTATATGGAGTTTAAAAGTTCTCCCCATGGTTTCCTCTCTTCCTCCCTCAAAAAAAAATTGCTGGGTATCTGAAACTCTGAGCTTTGTGTGTGTACATGTGAGTGTGAGCATGTGTACGTGCAAGAGAGAGTGCACACATGCACAGCATTTACTCTTGCCTTTATGAACAGGCTGATTAATGTCTGTTAAAGAGAGAACTTCTTTTTCTAGGCCCACCCCAGAAACTTTTGTATGACTATCTGGCTTTCATTTGAAAAATTTACATCTGAGTACTTAAGCTGTAACTTATTTTCATAAATTTAACTATTTGCTTTCACTGCCAGACAGATAATAGTTCACACTCTAACTCCCCTTGCTGCTCCCTCTTAATATTATATGTACAGCTATTTATAGTGCTGTTTGCATAAAGCCAGTAATATTTTGTACTCTTGCCTTATTGTTAACTTCTTTTGTTTCTACAAATGCACATGCTCCTTCTGCTCAGGGTTACAGATTTTTTGGATCATGGTTCCCAACTTCCCACACATAAATTAATGCCTCTCTAAATAAATATATTAGAATTATTCTGTCTTGAAAATAAATAGCAAAACTGGAAAAAAAACATAAAACCTACAGAATAACAAACAAAAAAGGAAGAAACCAGAAAATTTGTATATTTAAACACACATTTTCTAGCTAACTGCCACAATGGCAGGTCCTGATGGAATGGTGATGGCTGGAACTGACTAGGATCTGTATGTAAATCACCGGAACGGACACTCACTGGTGAGAACACTGCAAAAGAAGTTGACCTTTGTAGATAAAACAGATAAACAAAAGTGCCTCTTAACACAATGAACTGCAGCATAGTTACATACAGTAAAATGGATTAACTCAGACCCTGCCATGTTAGTGCTTCTCTCATATGTCTTCATTTATGAATATAAATACTAAAGATGGGAGTGTAATAGATGAACAAGTAACATCAGCCAGGTGATAACATCAGCAAGGTGATAGAGGCATGGTTCTGTATGGGAGTCTATAAAGTTATAAATGTCCCTGCTTCCTCCACAACATGCACAAACACCACACATTTAGACATGCCCAGTACACAAACATAAGGAGAATCCTGCTTTCTATTGTTGACATAGTAGAAGGGTACCGCAGCACACCCACCATCTAATGGACAGACAGCCACCTTAATAAAATGTGTAAAGATGATCGCAACCTCTGCAGCATAGACTCAAGGGGTGCAGCATCAGAAAAGCTGCTGTCTTGCTCCCTATATCCCATCTGTCAGAACAGCACCATGTGGAAGACGCAGAATACTGAACACTAAACTTAGTATTTTGCTAATCTACATTTCACATCTCCATATAGTATAACATAAGAAGCAATTTCTACAACTGCACACCCCAGTTCTGCAAACCACAGCAAGGTGATTCAAATTGGATTATGACTGTTACCGTGGATAACAAGAAGGCACTACAGAAAGGGGATGGAGTCTTTAAAAATGTAACATAAGCTGTTAACTACAAAAACTGGCCAAAATAAGTTCAGATATGATAGCTTTACCTACATTCTCAAGAGGCTTGCTGTTCCCGAATGGGTCAGAAAGGTCCCATCCTCCTCTCCCTATCTCCTTCAATTTTTTTCCCCCCAAGATGTGAACCAACCCACGTGGAGTCTGATGCTTACTGTTTTACACACCAGTTCAGAAATGCAACACCCACTCCTGCTGAGTACTGTTCCGTCTCAGAATGACAGAAAGCAAATGGTCAAAAACTTAAAACGGCCGGCAAAGAGACTTCAGAAAATTTTAATAAATGCAAACGAAAGCATTAAATATTCATATTTTAGAGTCTCTACTCCAGCCATTTTAAGTTTTTGGTTAAGTTTAGCTGTCACACTGTTTAAGTTTTAGTTTTTAGAAACTAAACGATCCTCTTGACTAAATTAAAACAAGAAAGGGGGATGGGTAATACAGGATAGGAGAGGCATAACCAGAAATTAAATAAAGAGACATCAGTAACACTGGCTGATAGCGTCCATTCTGCAGAGTACAGAGGGACTTCATAGATTGCATCCTGACATGCATGTGTGTGTTTATTTGATGAGAAGTCTGGGACAAACTTGTCAAAATATAAGTCCTTAATACCTACCAGCATTTACCAACAGGACAAAACTCAAAAGTAAAATTAACTGTTATCTGCTTGGTCTCTGGAAATACTATAGGGTAGTATAATTTTGCTATGAAATTTTAATTTTAATTCAGAAAAAGTAATTTTAATAGAACAGCAACTTAAAGTTCCAACAAACCTCCCAGCTATATACACAGTCGAGAAACAACATTAAATATACTTCTCTGAGTTTTTGATTGCCTTAAAATCATTTCTGTCAAAAAAGGTAAATGTAGTTTATCCCGTGTGAGATAGTTTCCAGGAATTGAAAATGACTATTTTTAGCAATGATGGTGATAAGATCCTGTTCGGATAAAAGGACCGACACACACATCCTTTTTAGCACCAACACAGACTAACAGAGCACAAGAGAAACTGAACTTTAAGTTAATAGCGCGATATTACACTTGTGACTTAGCAAACCCATTTGTTTACAAAGAGCCTACACGCAGGATGCGCTGCCGGTGTGATGATGACTTAAGCATGAGCATAAAAAATGAAAACAAAATCGGGATTTAAAGGGGCCAATCAGGAATTCATGACACCTTGTTATTTTGAGCTCTAAATTGGGAAATACCGAGGAATTTGGTATAGTTGAGATGTATGCCCCGAACTTATCCCTGAATATCAGAAACACAGAAGAAAACCTAGCATCCCACTTTAACTCATTTTTTAAACTCTATCCTCTCACTCATAAAAAACAAAAATAGCCTGCAAGAAATCAGCCTCCCTACTATTACTGACTTGCCTACCTCATTCTCTCTTAAACTCGTTCAGACAAGTACAATTAAGAAATTGCTAAGCCAACTAAAGCCCACAAAACCTGCCACTGACAAACTGCTGAATGACTACCTCAGATTAGCAGCTGATGTCATCTGCTACCTAGTTTCAATACTGATCAATAAGTCCATCACCGAACAGTATGTACCTAAAATCTGGAAAACCTCCTACGTAATTCCACTCCACAAAGGAGGCTCCTCGCTAGAACTATCTAACTATAGACCAATATCTATACTATCTACTCTTTCTAAAATTTTAGAAAAGTCCATCCACTCTCAACTGATGCAACACCTACTATTTAATAATCTCCTTTCCCATGCACAACATGTTTTTTGACCAGGCCATTGTACCACCACAGCACTACTCAAATTTACCAATACTGTCAACCAGCTAGAAAACATTGGCCAAATAGTTGCCTCAATATTTCTCAACATGTCAAAGGCATTTGACACAATGTCCCATGATCAACTCTTACATGAGCTTGCATCACTTGACATAATTAAAAACACTCTCATTTGGTTCAAAAATTACCTATCTGACTCTATCAATCAGTCAAATGGCAAGATGACCTCTCCTCTCCACTTCCCATTACAATCGGTGTTCCTGGGCTTCTGCTCTTCACAATTCTGACCAATAACCTACACAAAGCTACTAACCTTGCTTCCATCATATAATATGCAGATGACTCCACTGTCATCTGCACCACACCTACCATAACACAACTACAAGACAATACTCAAAAATCTTTTACTGCCATTGAGTCTTTCTTAGAAAAATACCAGCTCATCCTTAATCCCAATAAATTCAAGCTAATGCTGTTCCCTAACCAATGCTATAAAACAAACTCCCCCAGCCATGACTTTACAATCACCTTGTCCAATCACACTCTAATTAAACCCAAATCAGAAACCAAGCTACTAGGTATCATTCTAGATGATAAGTTAAAATTTGACAAATATATCTCATGCCGTCACAAAGGCCCACATTAAATTAGGTTCCTACAAAATAAAACCTTTCTTAGCAAACTCTTCCAGACAAGCTATTGCCAGGACCCACCTACTATCCACTTTACTGTAAACCTCCCCTGTATCTACTAACCTCAAAAAATCAGACTTAAGCAAACTTGAATCATGCTACCATAAGATAGCCAGATTTGCCGCTAACCTGCCCCACAGAACCCATCATTGTCTTGCTCTGAAAAACTCAAATGGATAGGGCTGCCCAACCTACTAACCCTAAACCAACTTACTATAGCCCATTCCATAGTTTACCTACCTGACAAACGTCATCCCTACAGGACCTAGTACAAACCCACTTCAATAGCAGGACTCTACCCTCCTCAAGAAAACTACTACTCAAAGATACAAAATCCAGCAACAGCTTTGGAGGCTCAAAATATTCCAACTACGTAACTAAATCATGGAACTCCACCCTCAGAACTTACTACACACGGCAAACCTAATGCACTTCAAAAAACTGCTAAAGTCCCACCTAAATGACAACTGGTTATGCTCCTGCTCCTCACCAGGCTGTACCCATTTCTCCCCTCCTCTCCCTCTCTCTTCCTATTCTCCACTTTCACTATATCTTTTTTTTACTCAAATAGTTTTTATTTTCAGATAATCTTATAACAGCTCCATAATATTTTATATGTAACATTTTAAATAACTATATACAATATTTACATCAACCTGACCTTTCTTTATCAGTGCACTTTCACTATATCTCTCTCTGCTTACTGAATACCGTACTTACTGCCATCCTCACCCTACTCTCCACTTTCAATATCTATTTGCTTACTGATCCTATGTGATTATAAATATAAAAACACGAAGAATAACAATTTATAGTACCAAACAGGCATATCTGAGACACTACTCCATTGCACATTAAGCTATTATATTTCTGAGACACTAGTCCACTGAGTGATTTCTTGTTCCTAAGTGTAACTGCCAAAATATATGTTACTAAGTGACCTGTTAGCTTTAATACTAACTTGAACTGTGATAATATGTGTTACTTTGTGATTTATTACTATCATTTCTCTTGATTGTTTCACTATTTAAAATACTGACTGTTATGTTGTTATTTGGAGCTTTTCTCCCCAGGCCTCTGCTGAAAATGGGTAAACGTGCCCAGTCAGACATCCCTGGTAAACAAATGTTAAATAAAATAAATAAATATTTTTGGCCTAGGAGAGTGCTTTACGAACCTGGCCCTAGTGATAATTGATAATTGGGGGTAATGGTTGGGGGTATTTCTTGAGTGGTATCTGGGGGGTAAGACTGGGTTAAAACTGAAGATGAATTTACTGACCAGCAGATTTGCTATATCCTCTGGCTTACTATAAGTGGCTCCATTTACAATTATTAGTTCAGCACATTATTGTGTATTGCCTTTGAGGTTGTGGACATGACTGAAGAATGCCTTAGGATTGTCCTTAGCCTGGGAGGATACTTTTACTTCAAATTTAGCTTTGATAAACTTAAGTAGCCCCCTGAGTGGCCTATTTATCGACAATATAGGATATTAACAAACTCCTCCACCCAGGGCAATCCAGAACTCCAATCCCCCTCAGTTGCAACCCAATTATTGCCAGAGTCCATTGTCAACACCTTCAACAGTTTCTTCACAGAAACCATCCAGGCCCTCGCTAGCAAACTTAAACCCACTTGTCCTAACACTGAAACCCCTAAACCCAGTGACATTCTTTCCTTCAGTTTCCAAAAAGTTCTGACTTCACTCATTACAGCCCTAATTAAAAAACTCAAACCAACTACCCTTTCAGCTGACCTTCTCCCTGCAGACTACCTGCAAAAAGCTGCTGATGTTATAGCATTCCCTGTCTCTATTTTGATAAACAGAACCATAACTGAAGCCTCTACCCCTCTATCTGGAAAATATCACATGTCATACCACTCCACAAAGAAGGCAGCTCCACTGAGCTGTCAAGCTATAGACCAATAGCTATCCTTTCCCCTCTGGCTAAAATTATGGAAAAGTGTATCCATAAACAACTCTTACACTGCCTTATTCAACATAATCTTCTGGCCAAATCCCAGCATGGATTTAGACCACAGCACAGTACCACATCAGCCCTCCTCTCCTTTTCTAATGTCATAAATTCCAACTGTAACAAGAACAAACTATCTTCTGCCCTGTTTCTCGATCTTTCCAAGGCCTTTGACATGGTTAACCACCAGCTATTCTTACTTACCCTAAAGAAAATATCCCTAAACAACCATGCCATACAATGGTTTCAATCTTATCTTAGTGGAAGACAGCAGGCGGCCCTTTGGCAGGACAAACTCTCCACCCTTCTCCCCATTACCCTTGGTGTCCCTCAAGGCTCCATATTAGGTCCCATTTTTTTCTCCCTCTTTATCAGTGACCTCCACACTGTAATCCCAGACACAACCTATATACAATATGCCGATAACTCCACACTGATTTGCTCAACCTCTACCCCTGCAGATCTCTAGTTTAACCCAGAAAACCTTTAATACAGTGGAAAACTGGATCTCTAATCAACAGCTGATATTAAACCCTAATAAAACAAAGCTATTGCTCTTCTCCCCTACTCACAAATCTTCTCAACCTCCATTTAATATAACATCTAACAATGGGACCATAATCTCACCAGATATGTATACCAAACTTCTAAGTGTTATAATAGACAATAACCTTAAATATGATATGCACGTAAACCAAACTATTAAAACTATTAATAAAAAACTTGGCTCCCTATACAAAAACAAACCTTTTCTCACCCATGTAGTTAGGACTGCCATTGCCTGTACCCATCTGCTTTCAACTCTACTCTATGCCTTGCAAATACTCCTCAGCAAACTCTTTAGATGCTACAATCAAATTGCCAGGTTTGTCACAGGAGCTCCCTACAGGACACATCATTGTCAAAACCTAAACCACTTAGGATGGCTAGAACTGCCCAGGCTAATTCAATATAATCAACTTACTGTAGGATTTAAGTTTATTAACCATCCAGAAAAAATTCCCTCCCTTAAAAACATTATCCATCCCTACAAAAACACTAGGCCACTTCGTTCCACTACAAAACTTTTGGTTCAATCTGTTAAAGCTAACATCTTATCTGGAGAATCTTTGTTTGCAAATTCAGTAGGCAAAACCTGGAACTCACTCCCATCTGACCTTACTCTGAACCCCTCCCTTAATCAATTAAAAAAAAATCTAACCCAGCATTTTAATACTCACTGGTTATGTCCTTGCTCTAACCCTGACTAAAGCCTACTCTACTTCCATATCCCTGCATTTTTTTATTCACAGCATCTTACATCTTACACTAAAAGGTTTGAAAAGATAAACTGTAACATCTCTGCAGATACTCTGTATATAGCTGCACCTATAGGTTTGATAAGAGAAACTGTAACTTATTTGTATATATTTCTGAATATAAACTGTATTATTCATAGGCTTGAAATGTGAGACTGTAACTTGTATGTTAATACAATATGTCTGTGCATATACTGTAACTTGCTTGTATTTATCTGTTTGTAAGTTTGGAGCTTTTCTCCCCGGGCCTCTGCTAAAAATGGACGTGTATCCAGTCGGACTATCCCGGTCAACAAATGTAAAATAAAATAAAAATAAAAATTTAGTTTGATGAGGAAGTTTTTACCTTGCCAGGCATTGCACTTCCTATTTTGGACATGATTTGCTTCCTTCTGTTGCACAGCCTATTAATACTGGGATTCCATCATTGTGGCCTGTTTTTCTGAGTTTGTCCTGTGCTCACTTCAGGTGGATTTTACTGCTTCTATGCAGCTGTATACATGATTGAAAGGGCTTTTGTGAATGACTCCAAATACGCAGCCGTGTTCCATGGGTTTGGGGAGGGTTTTTAAATTTTGCCACAGTGTCACTTAAAAATACAAAGTTTGCCTTGGAATAATTCCTAAAATCCAGGGCTAGCTGGTATTATTATTTTTATTTCAAAGGAGACAGCTTTATTGTCTGACCTGACCAGTAAGAACATTACATACTGAGGGATAAAATATTCCACCATACTGGTGAGGACTAGGTCAAGGGTGTTTGCATCCCTAGTAAGTGTTCATACTAGCTGATTCAGGGCATTCATGGTGAACAAATCCAAGAGTCATGGGGTCTGCAAACCTAGGGTCATATATAATTCCCAATTTATAGTGGGGGGAGTTGAAGTCACACAGGAGTATGGTGTTTGGCTGAATGGAGAGTGACTCCACTTCATTTAAGTAAGTGGTGTGGATTTCCTGGGTCACAGAGGGGGACCTTGCTTATGGTGAATGAAGCTCAAGCAAGTCATTGCTTGACCAGCCTAGAGGTGAGTTTATTTATTTATTTATTTTTGTTAGATAAATTGAGACATTTACACCTTCTGTCCCTTTCTGTGCAGTATGTGATCTAAAAGTGTGAAAGGCATTATAGACCTGCACTGCCAGGGAGCTTTCCATGGCTTTAAACCATATCTCAGTAAGTACACAGATATCTATGTTCTCCAGAGTGAGGAGAGCTTGCAGGAAATGGATTTTTATGTGTAGACCTCTGGCATTGACCTGGATCACCTTTAGATTACCCTGGGTTTATCTATACTGGATGGCATATGACATTGGAAAGGCCAAAACATGCAGTATGGAGATATACAAGGTTTTAACAAATATTCAAAGGCCTAAAAGAAACAGGTACAGACCATCCCCAGCAAGGCACCTTGGTTTGTAAACCATGTTCTCCAAAGTTGACAGATATTGAACCCCTTTCAAATGATACCAAACACTAAGCCAATTATTAAAATGAGTTACCTTTTGTTTGTATCATGGCATCATTTTTGGAGAAGGTAGAATGCTGCTTAATGCTAGGTGCATACCAACCTGGGACAGAAAGTTTGAGAGCTTCCTCACATATATCTTCATATAGTCCAGAGGGGTATGTTTCAGGTCATTTACAGCCACGTAAACTATGACTGAGTCATATTGGTATTTGTAGTTTACAGACCTAAGAGCGGTATTCTTGGAGATCCTAGCCCCTGATAAGCAACCGACTGTAACCCTTTCCTTGCTCAGCCTGGTGAGTAGGACATCAATATACCTCACAATTGAGCCTCCTGTGATCAAGACATTGGATTGTGAGGTTGTCTGTAATATGAGCTTAGACACTGAGGCACAGTGACATGTGGATGAGTGTGTCATGGTGGGTGTTGCTTCAGTAGTGTGTTTTTGAAGTTGTTGACACTATTTATTGTGATTTTTGCATCTGGGAGGCCCTTGAGGTTTAGATTCCTTACTTTTAGGGCCTCAGCATATGTGGTTCTATGTGTTTGTCCTGTAGTGTCTCTGGCAGGTATTCTGTGGTGTTGTGTGTTTATGACAGCCATTTTATGTAAGAGCGTTGCTTCCAAAGACAGTGTATAAGTACATTGCTCACATACTTTATTAGATTGTTTGAGAATTAGATGGTTGTCTGTAAACATGAGACAATTTCCAGATTTTCTCAGAATACCCAATTCTACCATGCTGGCTACAAAGACAGAATGGAAATTCATATTCATGGCTTCAGGAATCTATGCAATGGGTTTCAGTGGAAGTAGTACCAAGGAGATAAGTGTTTAAGGCTATTAGGGAGTGGTACAAAAGGGGTATTTAGGGCTGTGAATGGTGCCAAAAGTATTTGGTTCTATGCTCTTCTTCTGTGTAACCATTTTATGGGAGAACTAAAGGAGATTATAGCTGATATAATTTGGATTCTAGCTGTGTAAGGAATACAGTCTTAATCTAATCTTAAACTCAGATTTTAGGAGTTTAAGGTGAGGGTCTTCCTAGTTTTGATCTTTCAGTGCCAATCTAAAATGAACAGATGAGATGACAATAGGAGGAGCTTTTAAAGCACACTTTACAGTAATATCAGGCAGGTTAAAAACCACCAGGTTTAAAAAGCAGAAAAAAGAATGAGAGGGCGGCTGGGAAAAACCACCAGAAGAGAGTCAAACATTGCTTATAGTTGTTGCAGACCTTGAGTCTTATCAGTGAAGATAAGACCAAAAAGTATTTAACTATCACTCAGGAAACAAAATAACGAATGGAGAAAAGAAAAAAAGCAAGTGCAATTTGAAGCCTAGGTTATTAAGTACCTATCTCTCACATAGAACAACAACCACTAGACAAATAAAATTCTCAAAACAGAAAATAAAATGCAGCAGGAACAGGTAATACAGAAAGCAGCGCCATCAGTTTAGGCAGCTACAGTTCAGACACAACAACAGATTAGATTACTTTCCTTGTGTCTTTGTTTCAAATCATCAGCAAGGAGTCAAAACACTGCTTGTAGTTGTTGCAGGCCTGGAGTCTTATCAGGGAAGACTAGGCCAAAGATATACTCTGTGCATTTAAGTTTCACACAAGAAACAAAATAACCAATGGAAAACAAATGAAATGGGAAACTTAGGTAATTAAGTACATATCTCTCACATAGAACAAAACCACTAGGCCAAACAGATTTCTCAAAACAGAAAACAAAATGCAACAGGAACAGTACTACAGAAAGCAGCTGTATCAGTTTAAGCATCTACCGTTCAGACAAAAAGAGATTAGATTATTTTTCTTTTTTCTTTGTTTTAAATCACCAGCAGGGAGTCAAACATTGCATTTGTTTCAGGCCTTGAGTCTTATCATTACTCTCTTTGATACCTCTGAACTGTTCCTGATTTTGAATCAAATTTTAGCTCTGTGCCTTTTAATCCTGTTTAAAATTTTATTTATTTAACATTTGTTAACCGGGAAAGTCCAACTTGGAAAAAAGCCAATTTTCAGCAGATGTCCAGGGAGAAACACTCCAGACACATATCTTTGTAATGTAGGAAGAAACCAGAGCACCTAGAGAAAACCCACATGAATGCAGGCAGAACATGCAGACTCCACACAGAAGGCACCCCAACTGAGAATCAAACAGGAAAACCTCTTGGCTGTGAGGTGACAATGCTATCGCTGCACCACTGTGCCAAACCAAAATGGTATAATTTATAGAAAAGTTGGTAAATAACCCTTAAAAATTATGCCAATAGTGAGAGTGAATGAGTTATTTTACTTCTGTCAATATTTCTGGTTAATAGTACTTATATTTTAAACATGTCCCTGTTCATCTCTGATTATTTCTGAATTTGTCCCTGATTCTGTTGACATTTTCTCTTTTTCACTGAGCTTGATGCAGCTTATTCCACAAATGTTGGTTAAGCACCTATTATTCTAACACCTGAGACCTTTCTTGTAAGAAAAGATCCTTGAAGTTGGATTACATCCTTACCACAATTTAATGTCGGACCGAATAAAGAAGGAATAAAGGGGACATATAATTTGGGTGGCCGCGGTGGTGCAGCAGCTAGCATTGCTGCCTCACAGCAAGAGATTCTCCAGTTCAATCCTTGGCTGAGGTGCCTTCTGTGCGGAGTCTGCATGTCCTCCCTGTGGTTGTGTGGGATTTCTCCAGGTGTTCTGGTTTCCTCCCACATCCCAAAGACATGCTGTAGGTGGATTGGACACTCTAAATTGGCCCTAAGCATGAGTGCATGCGTGTGTGTGCCTTCTGTGGAAGGTTGGGTGCCAGGCTGGCAACTCAACACTATAAAACTCCACTGCCAATCATGAGCGGACAGGTGATCCGCTGTGGCGACCCCAACCGGGAAAAGCCGAAAGAAGAAGAAAGGGGACATATAATTTTTTTGGACCTTGATAAGACATATTTGACAGATAAGTTGTGCAATGTAGTAGGATCTTTTAACCACAACAGAGAAGTGGTGAACAAAGGAGAATCTGTTATCATCATACAGAGCCAAGTCTTGATGACTATGTCAGGTTTAAGTGAAATGTTAATTATATGGTAGGCAGCGTAATGTTAATTTACCACAGGAAGCTATGCATTTCTCAGTGTTGAAGATAAGCTCCTGATTACCACATGAAACATTTGTTTTGTCTAATAATTGCTTAAAAATGTGAGTATCAAAATGGGAAATGATAATCACCCCAGTCTGCAGTCATCAAAAAATTGATTAGCTATAGCCCCAGATATCACTTTTCATGTGAGAGAAGTACATATCAAAGAGGAGTAGGCACAGGACAGAGCCCTATGGTGATGTATTTCTATCTTGAGCAAATACCCCCAATTTAATAGTATGGAGTTGATCAGATAGACAGTTACCTATCTTGCTAACTATGTATGGGTTAATGTTGATGGGGGGGCATTGTAAGGAATCCCAGGATTATGGATAGTGGCAATGGCCTTGGTGAGGTCCATGTAAACAGCATGGAGTGTAGGATTCTTATCCATGGCCCCTGTAGCCTTTTTGGAGAGCTAAACTAGATTGAGCAGGCATGATGTTCCTTGTAAAATGATGAACTAGTGTGTATTGAGTGATGCAATGTCAAGTACATTGTTGCTTATTAGTTCAACTATAAAATAGTCTACAGCCTTACAAATATTGCTAGTGAGACTAATATTTTTGTAATTTCCAGGGTCAGTAGAGGGCTCACCTTTATGCAGGGGCACCACAACAATTGTTCTCCACACCTTGGAGATGTAACCAGTATGTAACCAGTGGACAGAATAAAGTGTTGGTGGAGGGGTTGCTAGGTGGGACTTAGTGCAGACATCCATTGCCTGGATTATCAGGATCCACAAAACAGGTATTTTTAATTAAGAAAAGTGCCAAAAGAACTTGGTCCAATGTGATTTCAGGAGGGAAAGTGTATGGGGGAATGAGGTGCTGAGGAGAAGGTATATGAGGTGGAGTCAAAAGAGAATATGTTCATAAAGATCATAGCAATAACTTTGGGATCAGAAAAGGAGGTACCATTTGTGGTAAGTGCACTGCAGAATTGTTGATTATTTCTAAGCTTCCTAATGTCTTTGAAGAAGGCCTTGAGGTTGCCTTTTGAATTAGCTACAACCACTAGTTCATAGTCACCATTGCATTTCCTAATGCTAAATTTGAAGGACTCACTTGCCAGATTTAAATTTCTTTTATAATTATGAAGTGAAGATCATATACCTGTGGCCATGAATTATTTTTTCCCTTTTCCTTACAGAGTTTGTTGAAGAAGTTCTGCCTCATGGGTTTTGTTTTTATATAGCTGTTATGCTTCCATTGGACTGGGAGAGATGTATTAAAGAGGGAGTAAAAATTCAGACAGTACACAGCAGCCCTAGTTATAAGGTTTGCTGGGGAGCCGTACCATTTGTGATTGTCAGTGAGCTCAATAAAGAGTGAGAAGTTGTTTTGGAGTGATCTCTGAGCATAGAGGACACAAGGTATGCTTTCCAGGAGAAGGTCATAGCAAGATGATCAGACATGATTAGCAAGAGGGTAACAGCTGAGGTTAGGCAACCAGAGGAAACATTTATGAAGACAAGCTCAAACATCTGACACCTCTGGTGGGCAGGGGGAGTAATATCATTAAGAAAACCGGTATTTATAAAGTCAGAAATCTCTGGACTTATCTGTTGTTGGTAATTTATGTGCAGATAGTTGAAGTCACCCATAACATTACTTGGTTAAATAGTTAACTTTTCTAACTGGTTATGGTATGCTGCATGCTCTGAAGGGAGTCAAAGGTGGGATTCTACAATCGGCTAAAATGTGATAATTAATTCTGTTGGGTTCACCAAAAGACTTCAACCATCACATATTTATATCATGTAGATTCTTACAAGAGACAATAGGGTTATAAATAAATACGCTACTTCCCTACAATTGCCAGTAGATCTGAATGTTTGATAGACATTGTACCCTTAGCCAGTTGTTCTGTTTTTATTAAAAATTATAATGTTATTGTGGAAAACTATGCATGGCTCTTAGTACGGTACGGTCTGATGTTCAGAAACTCTACTTGTTGATACCTAGGAAGAGTCTCTCAAAAACATTTCTGTGGATTAATTGAGGCTCTCTATGGCATAGTTGGAGAAACTGAGACTCAAGGACTATGACCTTGAATGGGACCTCTCCTGCTTGGCATCTCCTTTTCTGAAGTAAAAGCCAATACCAAAGGGCTCTAGCTGACTAAGTCTGCAGATGATTGCAAGCTAGGACCAGTCATTAAATCCACATCCTGCAGGAAGGTTTGTCCTAAATGAATAAATAACCTGTACCAAAATCATGGACTAAAACTAAATGCCAATAAATACATTATTATATCCTTTGAGAAGTCATATATCCCAGGGGACTACCACAGCCTATAACTTCTATATTGCACAGCTTATAAAGAAAGGGATTGCGTCTAGATTTAGGGATGTCATTATCCCCTTTACACAGCCGTCATTAGGCCAGTCATTGAATACAATGCCCCTTTGGCATGTATCTGTCTAGACGCATGCAACAACTGGAATGTCCAAAGAAATGCCTTACTAAAAGGACATGAGACCTAAACTACATCTACTGCATGGACCGACTCAAAGCCCACTATAATCAATATTCTACAGACTGCTAAGAGGTGACCTGTGCCTGGCATCGAAGGCATCTTCTGAGCCAATGGATTTATTGCACATCAATAAGTCAGATGGCATCAGAAGTTCTCAGTCTAGGGATCTAATCCTCTTCTGCAACATCAATGGAACAGTTTGGAGGGACAGATATATGTTGCAGACATACCTCTCAACTGTTCAGATTTTTGCAGACTGTCCAGATTTTTGTATCATGTTTTTGGTCTGTTCCTCATAAAAATTTGTAGTTTTCTGGCTAATCATCTAGGATTGAATTATCTAAATAATGACAGCCATTTGAGTTTCAGACACATTATCCTTCAGAAAATGCTTGCTAACACAACAACTTTTAACAACTTTCAAAGTTTATAAGAACAATATTTAACGTGTCCCTATTTTTGGGTCTTTGCCCCCCATTACTTCTGACTTTGTCCAGATTTCTTTGTTTAAGAGGTTGAGGTATATGCTTGCAGAAGATACTGCTGCTCTGGAACAGACAATCAGTCCACATAAAACAAAGTTCATCCCTGTCCATATTCCAGCACAACTTGAATCTGTGGATAGGAAACAGAAAATTTACCCCAGGACTGCCTGCTATACTAATAAAGGACAGAGGCAGCTCCTAGATGCTTTATCCCATTCATGGTCATGTCAAGTTATCAATGATATGATCCCAGTTATTACCATTATGTGTAATATATAATTATTGACCATGGGATAGGTTAAGGCCATCTCTAACCAAATGGGATAGGTTAATTGGAGCACAAAAAAAAGAAAATGGCTAGGCTTAAAATGGCCTGCAAGGGCAGCTAGCCTAGTACATACCTATGCAGCTATGAAAGACCACTTTAGGTAAAAAAGAGGAATTCTTTCAAAGCATTCTATAACTGTATATAACTAAGTATGCTGTTTTCACAACAAAGAATGAATTCTGCGGCTAAAATCACTGCAAATAAGAAAAGTGCTTTTGAAAACATAATAATTATTTGAGGTAATAAACTGGTACCATCAGTTTTCAATTGCGCAGTTCAAATCACATGCAGGAACTATAGGATATTTATTTATTTTTATTTTACATGTGTTAACCTGTTGTGTCTGACTGAGCCGGAAAGGCCCTTTTTCAGCAGAGGCCCGGGGAGAAAAGCTCCACACAGAAAAATTACAGATACATTTAGATATTTAGACATGATCAGTATACACACAAATTACAATAGACATGTTTTTACAGTAGTATTCAGCACATCAACAGTTACAGTGGAGAGAAAAAACAAGAAAATATGAATTTAAAAATAAAGATAATTAATAGATTTGTGGTGTACAGCTGAAATTTGGAACATAGGTGGAATACATACATAGTACACAGGAACAGTACATACATTGTAGTTTAGCCAGTGTCTGTGAGTAAGAGTGAAAACTATTATCAAGTACTCTAGGTTTAGTATGTGTACCTTACCTGCTTTCACTACCCTGGGGAGTAGTCATGGCACTGCCAGCTTTGCTTGAGATGTTGCCTGATGAGGTCTTTAAAGGAGGCTTTGGATGATGTGTTTTGTATGCTAGTGGGGACAGAGTCCCATTCTTTAGCCACTGAACTACTATATAGTGTGTCTCCAAAGCTATTGTAGCTGTTGGTGACTTCTAGTAGTAGTTTGCTTGATGATCTAAGAGGCCTTTTTGAAGGCAGCACACTTATTGAGGAGATTCATAGGTTCATAAGTAGGTACTAGGCTATCTGCCTGTGGGCATTTATAAGCCTAGCCAGAATGTGTCGACTTTTGCCGCCCCATTGATTAATTAACTGATCCTCTGTCAAGCAGAGCCAATGAAGTGATCCCAGGGGTGTATTTTCTGTTACTCATCCGCTTGTCAAGGTTTCTCTTGAAGAGTGTTAGTGAGGGGCTCTGCCTAATGTAGTTTAGAATTTTGTTCCAAAGCATGGGGAGTCTCTGTGACAGGAATCTATCCCTCCAGCATGTTCTATTTATTGTTGTGGTGAGGTTTAGCTCACTAGAGCGCGTGGCTCGCAGTGACTTGGATTTTTTTAGGTGGAGCATGTCCATCAATTCTGAGTTGGACATGGCTTTGTAAGTCAGGCAGAGATCACCTCTGAGTAAGCGATATGCCACTGAGTACAGCCGGAGTTTTTTCAGTCGGGCTGCATAGGCAATATGTTTGAAGTCAGTAATCCTCTTGGTGAGGTACTTTTGTGGTCTCTCCAGCTGTTGTAAGTGTCTTGTGAGGTACATCCCGAATGGGACATTGTACTCTATGATGGGTCTGATGAGTGACGAGTAGAGGGGCACTATAACCTCTTTATTTCTAGATGCGAACCCTTTAGTAATTGGATGGGCCACACAGAAGGATTTCCTAAGTACTTTGGCAATATGATTGTCAAAGGAGTGATTACTATCTACCTGGGTCCCCAGATCTCTTATTACCTCTTCTGTATTAAGGGCGCTGCCTCTTATGTGGTAATTCGTGGGTGTTTTTTTTTCCCCCAAACGGGATGACTATGCATTTTCTGGCATTTAGCTTGAGGCCATGACTTTGACACCAGGTGTCCATCTCAGTAAGGCCCTTTTGGAGGATGTCTGTGTCAGCTGGAGAGTCAATTATGGATCCCAGTTTGCAGTCATCAGAGAACTTGATTAGCCATAGTCCTCCTGTGTTTGCCTGTACTTCTGACAAGTATATGCCGAACATTAGGGGTTCCAGGACCGAGCCTTGTGGGACACCACTTGAGACTGGTTTAGAGTTGGACCTGGAGCCTGCTATTCTTACCATGCAAGTTCTGTCTGTAAGCCAGTTGGCAACCTATCTCGTGATGTAGGGGTTGATGTTCAGGCTGGTGAGTTTTTCTGTAATACCCGAGTTGGGAATGGTGTCAAAAGCCTTGGCAAGGTCAAGGTAGGCTGTGTGAACAACCTTTCCCTCGTCTATGGCCTTGGTGACTGTCTCGAAGAAGTCAACCAGGTTTAAAGCCGAACTGGGTCGGGTCAAGTGTTTGGAGGCTCCCAATGTCTTTGTTAATGAGTTCCATGATGATGTGCTCCATAGCCTTGCAGACCAGGCTAGTCAGGCTTATGGGGCGATAGTCACCAGGGTCAGTTGTGGCCCCTCCTTTGTGGAGTGGAATAACTGTTGCTGTGCACCATTCAATGGGCATGTAGCCTGTGGAGAGGCTGAGGTTGAACAGCGTGTTTAGGTGGGGGGTTAGTTCATTCTGTAGTTCGTGCAAGACGCAGCCTGGGACATCATCTGGCCCAACTGATGCTGTGTTTCTGGCTTTTGAAAGGGCTATTTTCACCCTTGCATCTGTGATTTCCGGGACACTACACTTTTCCAGTATTGTTGTGGGCCCTTTTGTGGGTGAGAGGGGGAGTGAAGTTTGCACTGAATCTATCTGCCAGGATGTTGGCAATATCAGTAGGTTCAGTATATTTTGTGCTGTTTTGCACTAGTTCAGTGCATATAATGCAGATAATGCAGGTAATAGATAGAATGACAGAGGCAGAGCTGCTTGTAGGTTAGGAAGTAGGGCAGTTCAAGCCAGTGGAGCTGTCTCAAAGCAGTACAGTGATGAATTCTATATGAGCAATTTGCAGCAAAGTGGGCAATTCTGTTATAGCAGGCTTCCATTTTGCTTAGTTCAGTTTTATTGAGATTAGTCAGAATGGGAGATGCATAGAGTAGGGTGGATAGAAGTTGGGAGTGAGCAATGGCTGATCTTGTGTTGTTGGTAAGAAATGGTTTGATACGGTAAAGTGATCCCAGTTCAGCATGTACTTTTTTAATAGTTAATTTGAGATGACTATCAAATTTTAGGTGGGACTCTATGGTTATTCCCAATAGCTTAGCCTGTGCCACTGGAGTGATTGGAGTAACATTTGTGGAGTAGATAGTGAATTGGCTGTTATCAGTGGTTTTGTTAGAACAGATTATAATCATAAGCTGAGTTTTCTTTGGATTGAGGATAAGTGGGGCTTTGGTGAGGTAGTTTTCAATGTCAAAGAATGCTAGAGTTATTTGCAGGAGGGTGGAAATGTTTTGTGCAGCACAGATTTAGGTAGTATCATTTGCATACTGAATGATAGATGCATGCTGTGTGGAGGTATGGAGGTCATTTGTGAAGACTGTGAATAGTAGAGGTCCTAAGATAGAACCCTGTGGGACTCCTATAGTTATGGGGCATCTGAGGAGAGAGAGAATTTTCCCATTTCACAGCTTGGCACCTGTCAGTTAAGTAGCTTTGGAACCAGGTAAGAGTGAAATTTGATAGGTGATATTGGTTTAGTTTGTTTAGCAGGATTTGGTGCGAGACTGTGTCAAATGCTTTGGACATATCCAAAAAAAGAGTTGACACCTGCAGGCCTTCGTTTTTGAGATGGTTTACTGTGTCTGTGAAGCAGAGGAGGGCTGTAGTGGTACTATGGGCAGGTCTGAAACCATGTTGAGTAGGTGACAGGATGTTGCTGTCTAGGAGATATTTTAGCACCTGGGTATGGATGCATTTTTCTAGGATTTTGGCCAGGGGGGAGAGTATAGAAATGGGTCTGTAGTTATTAAGTTCAGTGGAGGTCCCACCTTTATGTATAGGTCTAACACAGGATATTTTCCAGAGTTTGGGCACATAGTTTTCAAAAACTGAGTGGAGATTGGGATAGCAATTGCATCTGCTGTGAGGTCGACTGCTGTTGAGGTTTTAGTTTGGAGAGCATGCTTTTGATTGAAGTGGTGGAAACTGTTTTGAGGGTAAAGCTTGTATTAGTGTTATTTGTGTTGGGGGGATAGTGAGGTTGGGACTGTCCTGTGATACTAAGGATAGAACTGAGTTCACCAAAGTAGGAGATGAATTGTGTTTCAATGGGAACTTTAGTGGGAACTTTAGTATCAGGGATGGTTGGTTTGGGGGTAGCCTTTTGGGTGGATTTTAGTAGCTGGTTTATATTTTTCTAAAATTTTTGGGGGTTGTGTTGGTATTTAGTTTGTAATGTTGTGTAGTAGGATTTTTTTGTCCAGCCTAATGCATTTTCTGCATGGTTGTGCAGTTCTTGGTACTTAGGCTTTGTGTTTCTTTTTTTTTTTTGATAGTAAAGCCAGGCAGTGTCTCCGGACTTGAGGATTTTTTTGGTTTCTTTACTGAGCCAGGGGTTTGTAGAGGTTTTAACCTTGATTGTGCAATGTTTTTATTTAGCCAGGTTTCTGTTAAAGCAACTATGTTTGGGGAGTAGTGTGCTATTGTGGCCTGGAGTTCAGGTATTTTATTTTTGATACTTCTAATATTAATATTTAGCATTAAAAGACGATTGGTTTTGCTGCTGTTGTTGATCTGCCCAGGGATGAAGATAGTGGAGGTATTATGTTCTGACAATTGTGTTGGAGCAGTTTGTGTTGGACAGGATGGATTTGGGCCTGGGTTGGGGTGGATGTCCCCACTTATGGTGAGCCTGGTGTTAAAATGGTGATACAGATGTTGGAGTTTGGTGATGAGTGTGAGAAAGTATTGTGTTTTTTTCGAGTAGGAATGAGAGCATATGTGTTTAGTTCTGAATTGGTCTGTTATAAATTTCTTGAACAATTGTGGGCAGATATTATTATAATGTGTGGTGTCTGTATATGAGAGTGCATAATATAGTGTTGTGCTACTAAGTTTAGGGATATTGCTAGAGTGATAACTTGTGGAGTTATAAAGCATTATGAGAAGACAGACTAGACTTAGTTGTGTGATAGTCATGGTTATAAAGTTTAAGTTGGTTGTAGGTGGAGGTGACAGACTAGACTTAGTTGTGTGATAGTCATGGTTATAAAGTTTAAGTTGGTTGTAGGTGGCAGTGTGGATAGGAATTATAGGGTTGCAGTATATGTGGATGGGTAAGTAGTGTGGGGTGATGCAATAATGCTTAGCAGGAATGGGAGCGGTTGGGAGTATTTTGTGGTGGAGCAAGTGGGTGCGGTGTAATGTGATCTGATTTGAGGAGCTGTGATTGGTGGAGGTGATGTGAGGATGAGCTGTGGGTGTGGTTGCGATTACTATAAATGTAGAGGTAGTAGGGGCAGGAAGTAATTGGGGCCAGGGCAGTGGAGAGATCACGAGCATTAGCGAGGGCAAACAGAGTGGGGCAGAGCCCACCAAGACAAGAGTAATGGGCAGCAAAAATGTTACTTTCCAAATCTGAACACTTTAAACAAATGCCTGAGGTCTAATGGCTTACCAGCAAGCAGAATTCAATTGCTGAAGAGCACTTGTGTCCTGGTGGGAGACTAGTAATTTAAAGATGGCTCCATGCTCAGCAGGATTCTAATATAGACTTAGTATTGGGGGAGTGGGATAGCACAAGGGGTGTAAACCAGGTGCAATACAAAGAAACCAGCGAAACCAGAGAGGCAATCAGTGGAGATCTATCAGTGAAGGCCTTAGAGGGGGTGAGTAATAATTAAATCTCTACCTGTAAAGTGAAGGAGAGAAGCAACAGCAAAGTTTATTAAGGTTGGGAGTGTGTCTTCACATTGACTTGCTTATTAGTAGCTAGTTTGTGCCCAGATTAGAGAAGGGAGATACATTAGCAATGAAGGGGAATGTATAGAGATGTAAATAAACAGGTGGGGCTCAAGTGATATGAATTAAGGCAGAAAGCTCTGAGAGGGCTGCTTGATGGTTAATTTAATCACAGAGATGTAAATTAAATGTATACTGTCTATTGGACAGTTAGGATTACTGCACTAGCTGGGGGGATTACTGCACTAGCTGGGGGGGAGACAAAAGGCTACAACAGTCAGTTTTATTAGCATGCTGATAACTGCTAAGAAACACTGCTAATGTTATAGCTTCACTGTGATAACACATACAAGTAGAATGCCTGGGTGGACTGACCCTGCTCTTGAGGCTCAAAATGTATTGCAGTACTCATTCCTTCTTAGACTGTATGGGTGGGGTGGTAGCCGCAGACATCGTGTTAAATATCACAAATGAATAATGCACTTCAAAGATGTCTCACAGTACTCTGAAAATCTATAGATGAAAATGCAGACAGACAAGCAGATAATGGCACACAAATGTCCTATAACAAAAAAGTAAACCAAGCCAGCACACAGAATATATAGAAAGATGCTGCAGTATTTGAAGTACTGAAACATAAGCAATGCCTGTTACTTTACTTTTACGCCACCGGAAAAATCTGCTTCAGTTAGATATGTCTGATTCTTAAGGTAGGCCTTCTAGCTTTTATCTACAATAGGTAGCATTCCTGCAAATGAAAAGGTGGTTGAGTAGTACAAACCTGAGATTCTGCAAGTCTGTAAGCTGTCAGGAGGAGAAACCTGAAATTTAGATGCAGCATCAGTCCTTTCTGGTGTGCCAACAACTTTCTCTGAGGGGCAGTATCATTGGTTGAACAACATACATCTGTGATAGAAGGCTTAATTATCGTTGTCTTGGCCTTGAAGGAGTTATCAAAATGGCTTCCTTTTTTCAGTTTATTAACATATTTAAGATGGGAGGTGTTAGGGAAATGCACACACAAAAACCTGCCTCCAGAGTATGAAAAGTGGGATGGTCAAACACCTCTAGTTGTGTCTATACCTGTAGCAAAACAGAGAAGGCTGGTATTTCAGATGAGAAGCAAAGAGCTTCATTTTTATATAACACCTATTTATCTGTCATGACAAGATAGGTCTACTTGTCAAGTAGCCGTTGAAGATGGTTGTCTGAAGTCTTAGCAGAGGCAACATTTTCAAGATTACTTGGTCATACATTAATAATTCACTATTTATTTTACTGTAGATTGACTAACCACTGTTTATGGTCATATGTCAATGAATCTATTTGCTTCTCATCTGAAACACCAGCTTCCTCTGGTAAACAAATCTACAACTGCAAAGTCAGACTGTCTGCTAACACAATTTTTAGTAGATGAAACTGAGATTGAGATGTGCCCAGATGCTTGTACCAGCTAGACAAAACTCTCAGGGGTCTTTCATTTTGGTTCAAGCTTATTTCTCTTTGTCATTACTTGGTCTTGTATCTGTGTTTGCTTTTATTTAACTTATTTTTCTAAGTCATCTGAAATACCTGATAGTGAATTCAGCTTCCCTAGTGGTGTGCAACATATAGGAATATTTATTTTATTTATTTTACATTTGTTGACTGGGTTAGTCCGACTGAGCCAAGTAGCCCTTTTTCAGTGGAGGCCCAGGGAGAAAAGCTCCATACAGATTATAGAAAAAAATTAAGCATAATGACAATAAAAGAAAGGCAGAAGGATTGTAGAAGTCTAGGACGTATACATTAACAAAATAATGAAAATAAATTAATGAAAAATGAGGCAGCCAAGTAGACACATAACAATAATTGGCAGTAGGCATAATGTACATATTAACAACCCAATAAATAACAGCAGACTCCTTGTACTAAGTTATCTTTAGAGAGTAATAGAAAGCATGAGGTTATCTGAATATGACAAAGTAAGGAATTTATAAGATACAGATAGGACAGATAGTGGAGTTGTACAGTAGTATTTTTGCTTATGGAGGGCGAAAACAGTGGCAAGTCCATTGATTTAGCAGGTATTCTTTAGTTGTTGTTGTTGTTGTGTCTTTCGGCTTATCCTGGTTAGGGGTCGCCACAGCAGAACTCCGTCTGCTAATTTTTGGTAGTGGATTTTTACGTGCCGAGTTACCAGCCCTGACGAACAACTTTCAACGAAGGCACGCCCATTCACACATGCCTCCACACAGAAGATGCTCTAACTGAGAATCGAACGGAACAACATCTTACTGTGAGGCGACAACGCTAACGCAGCACCATTACTGCGGGTTTATTCTTTAGTAACAACTTGAAATTTTTTCAGTTGCTTGTTAGACTTAATTTCAGGAGGGAGGCAGTTCCATGCCTTGGTGGGGTTATAGCTGTAAGGATTACATCCAAACTTAGTTTTAGGTTTGTTTGTGAGTTAATAGAAGGTCTTGGGTGGGGCTCTGGAGAGTTCTAGCAGGTGAATAGTAAAAAATTAGAGAAGAAAGAGCTGGACAATAGGAAGGTTGGTAGAGGATGCAGTGAATGATCTGAAGCTAGGAGAGAAGGAGCAGGTGAGGTAATTCAAGCCAGTTTAGCTGTTTCAGAGAGAGGCAGTGATTGGACTTATAGGTTTGCCGGGCACCAAATCTAGCTATCCTATTGTAAGTTAATATGCTGGGTATTGTTGTTATTATATATATTATTATTACTTATATAATATTATTATATAAGTAATATGCTGGATAATACCAGAGATGGATAAAAATATGGCATATTTGTTGGAAGATATAAAGCATAATATAAGTGGACTTTTAATTAGATTTAAAATATAACCCAGAAATCAACTTGTTTTTTTTTACAAATATTTTTATTGAATTTAAACACATGAAAATATTACAATCATTCTCATGTAAATTTTTGTTAAATAACTATATACATTATTTACATTTGGCCTAAAATGAAACTTTTCCATCAAGAAAGAAATAATGAAACTTCAATTTACCAAAAAATAATTCAAAACATTTAAGAAAAACATTCAGTCAGAATTATAGAGAATACGATAATTTAAGAGTTTCAATTAAACCAAAAACGTTGGTCCAAGGATTATCAGACCATTTCCTAGGGAAATCTAGATTCTTTAACTTTTATTTCTGTAGGTGCTGATTCCAGTAATAATAGGAAGTCTTTAATAGTAGGTGGAAGAGCTGATTTCCATTTTCTAGTTAAACAATTTCTTGCCACTGCTAAAATTGTCAGAAGGAGGTAGAGATTGGATTTCTTTATGTTGCTCATAACATTTACATTCAAGAGAATTAGGGTTTTAGATAAAACGAATGAGTCTTATAATAAAGCTTGAAAAAATGTATCAATATCTGTCCAGTACTTGTTAGTTTGTATACAATCATAAATAAAATGTTCCCAATCAGCTGAACATACCAAAGAACATCTCCAACAAACAATAGTACTGGATGATTGTATTTTAGCAACTTTGTTGGGAGTATAGAAAGCTCTGTGCAAGAATTTCCATGTAAAGATTTTCCACATTTGGAGATTAGAAGTTAGTTTCACAAAATATAAAAGATCAGATTTGACTTCTGAAGACATATTTAATTTGTCCTTTATCAATAAATTTCCAAAGTTTTTGTTTGGGTATAGTTTTGTAGTTTATTAGGATTTTATAAATATTAGAATTTAAGTTAGGCCAGTTCTGATTGTAAATCGAATTCTGAAGACAAAGTATCAGCTTAGGAATTGTTTTAAATGAAGAATTAGTTATTATTCTACACAAATCTTGAGCATGGGAAGAATGCTATGTAAGATAATCCAATCAATGTCTGAAATGTTATAAATATTTCTTATTTCATGAGTCTGTAATACTGTTAAATTTTTTATACAGTGATGCCACCAAATGTGTTTCGATTCTCAATCTTGAAATATATTTTGTGTATTCTATTGGTATAAGTTTTAGAGGTTCAGAAAGGAATTAATAGTTCCCACCAAAGTTTTACATCTAAGTTTGAATTTATAAATGTTCTGAAAATGTTATAAAAATGATTTATTAAGTTTACTTCAGTAGGTTTTGCGATATTATATTGTAAATTGATGCCTAGTATATACCATAGACTGACATTTGGATTATCTGCTAAGAGATTACTAGCTAATTTATTTTCATTTAGGAGTATGATTGCATCTAGAGATTTCCAGGCAGAATAGAAATTGGGCTCTATCCAGTTAATGACTGTTTTGAGAATGGAGGCTTTAATATATGGTTCAATATCTGGAAAATGTATTCCTCCTAATTACCAGGGTCTAATGTGATGATAAAGAGCTACTCTATTTCTTTTTGGAAACCACAAAAATTTTAATAAAATTCTATTAAAGTTATTTAATATTATTTTGCTTGGAGACATGGGGATGGCTTGAGCAATATAACTGATCTTTGGAAGTAGGATCATCTTTATTATTTGTAGTCTGTCCTTACATTTTAAAAACAATTTGTTCCATTTTTCTATTTGTAACTTTATAGAAGATAACATGTTTGTATAATTTGTAGTTAGGGTCGTATTTATGTTATCACATAAAGTTGTTCATAGATAATTTATGGTTGGTACTAATGTGCCAATTATGTGATTTGTGTTAAAAATGTCTTATGATTTCTATTTAGTATCATATATCTGGATTTTTATTACTTATTTTTAGACCTGAACTAAGATACAATTTTGTAGCTAGTAAATCAAATTATTGAAGAGATTCTTCTGAGGATATTAAAGTTAAAAGAATATCATCAGCAAAAAGCATGATTTTGGAATTGAAATTACTATGTATTTCAATCCCAGTTATTTCTGGCGATTGACAGATAGTAATTGCAAATATTTCAATAGCTAAAGCAAATAATAAAGGAGACATAGGGCAACCTTGTTTACTTTCTTTAGTGATTTTTATAGCCTCTGAAGTAAATGGACCAAGTTTTATATAAGAAAGGTTGTTACTATATAGACTTTTTATCAAGTGTATAAACTGAGAGGGAAAGTTAAAGATTTCTAGTGATTTGAGAAGAAAGTCCCATTGTAATGTGTCAAACGCTTTCTCAATGTTGAGAGGGATTAAAAGAGCCTCTTGTTTATCCCTATTAATAATATCTAAGTAAATTCAGAGTGTTATGAAATAAAGTTGAGCTGGTGATGGAAGTAATTTATAAATTTCATTTATGATTCCATCTATTCTGGGAGTTTTATTATTTTTGATTTGTTTGATTTTATCTACTATTTCTTTTAATGAAATTTGTTGTTGTAAATCAAATGTTATATTTTCGGGTAATTTATTTACATTAGATAAATTTATATCTATATCTATTGTATTTGTACTCAGAAGATCAAAAGTTTGAAGACCAGAATAATGATGTTTAAAGGCATCTAGAATGTCACTAATATCAGACACTGCTTTATTGTTTTTACCTTCATGTAAAATTTTTGTGATACTGTTTCTAGATGATTGTTTTTTAACTCTCATAGATAAGTTATGCATGTGTTTTGGTGATATCGAGTATGAGTTAATTTTCAATTTTTCTAAAGCTAGATTAGTCTTGTGTGTTAAAATTTCATTATATTTTTTGTTTAATTGATCTATTCTTATTTTCTTTGTGAATGTATGAATGGAATCATCTATATTTATATCAATTAATTGTTTTTGTATATTTTGTAATTCTGATTCCCATTCTTTTGTTTTATTTTTATACCATGAAAGAATTTTGCCATATAAAAAGGCCTTTAATGTGTCCCATAATCTTACTGAATTTTTGTCCTCTGAATGATTGGTTTCTAGGAAATAATTTATTTCAGAATGTAACCAATGTTTAAATTGATTTAAATGAATTGATAATGTAGGCAGGAATCCTAGTGGTTACATTAAGTCTTTTCAAAACAGAATCTAACTTTAAGATAATAAAGTTATGATCAGAAAGAGGACATAGAGAAATGATAAAATTGCTTACTTTTGAGTTTAAGTCTTGGGATATGTATAGTTTGTCGTTTCTAGTTTGAGTATTGAATCTGAAGTCTCTATGAGAATATGAGAGATTATCTTTAAATGTAAAGGTATCAATTAGATTTAAGTTACCCGTCCAATTTTTAAGAGCTTTCCCTATTGGAGAAAGAAGAAAGGGTCTACTGTTTGTGGTCTCAGAATTATCTACAATACAATTAAAGTCACCACCTAAACTCAGAATCCCTTTTTTAATATTGATTAGTTCTATATGTTTCTTCACTGTTGCCATCCCTATACCTGGAAACCAGTAGATATTCACTAGAGTCCAAATTCTATTATAGTATTTTATTATTAATATAGTTAGGAGACCCTCCCTATCTTCATGATTAAATATGATTTGAGGTATAAGAATACTTTTTTACATAATATCATATATCCTCTTGTTTTTTTTTTTTTTTTGTTTGTTTTTTTTTGTTTTTTTATGTACAATGAGTGAGACAATATTGTATAATCTGTGGGATTCCAAATGAATGTATCATTAGCCTTAAAATGGGATTCCTGTAAAAATATTACTTGGACCCTATACATTTTTAAATATTTTAAAAGATTAGCTCTTTTCCTTGGGTTATTTAATCCATTAACATTTAGAGAAAGTAAAGTTAATTCCATTTAGAGAGTTAGATTTAAATGAAGTTTAAATAGTACCATAAATTCAAAACTGAATGTGTAGTGTTGTTAATAATTTTTATGAAGAATGTTTTTGATAATATGAATGTTCTTTCTATGCTAGTATAATAATGCAAGTTTATCTTAGGCCAGACTAATAAAAAGGAAAAGAAAATATAACTAAATACATATTCCTTAAGAAATAAAAAGATCTAAAAAAACATTTCCAAACATGGAGTGAAGGTCACCCCTAATCTGATAGATGTTGCTTGCTCTATCAAATTATCTATCAAACCAATAAGTAAATCAAACAATGTAAGTTTGAGCTCCAGTATAAATACAGGAGAAACAAAACCATATAGATTTACTGAATTACAATTTATAATAGAATAAATTGATTAAAATGCAATTTTCCTTATGCAGAAGCATAAAAATGGGACTCAAATATATAGCTCTATATACAATAATAAAATAACTATGTCATATCATAAAGAAACCCATGAAATGGAATGCTGTATAATATAAACAAGATTTAAGTCACATAAAACATGCATATTAAACTATTAAATGCATTATGATATTGAACCTTAAAATTAATTATTACTGAGAAATTATTACTATAAAATTTGACAAGAGCTGTTAAACAGAAGAACTTTAACTAGATTTTATAAAAAATGATTTTAACATGTTTGAATTGCCCCTAGTAGACCAATACAATAATTATTTATATATATATATATATATATATATATATATATATATATATATAAATACTAGTAAGATAACTTTAATACTTAACTTAGTAACTTTGTTTCACCAAGCTTCCTCTTATTGTTCAATTTTAAATTTATGTTCATCGGGGAATCCCTATTACATAGTATGTGAAAAAGTAACATACTAACTATTCTGTAGAAGTTTAGACTCTTTTTTTAACCCCAAAGAAGTTATCTATAATAAATATTTCTGTTGTAATAAACAACACTCCCACTATGTTATATTTATAGTGTCATGTCTGCCTTTAACCCACATTAAATCTCACTTGAACCATGACAAGCAGATAAGAAAAAACAAATGTCAAGCAAAAATCAATTGTATCACTTCCATTTTAAATTGCTTTCATTTGTTCAGCACATCAGAAAGTCATCTGTGATAACTGGGAAGAAAATTTATAGGAAAAATGCTTAGTGACAGTATAATATCATTAGAAACTGTAGTATAATAAACAACCAAACTGAACTACTTCATAGAAATATAATGTAAGAAATAAAGCAATGCACAAATCAGTGTCAGCAATACTGCTATAGAGCAGTCTCCAACCATGCCCCAAAGGAAATGTTGCACATCTGCTAATCAAATGAGGTAAGAGTCACTCACTCCAGGGATCTTAACCTGGCCTGTGACATAAACAGAATAAGCTGCAGAGAGACAGATATGTCTCCCATAGATTTCTTTGGAGTCAATTCCTAATTCACATCAAGCTGAGCTCCTCACTGACCATGCTTAAGCATAACTTAGACAATTGAATGGAAGACCATAAATTCACCCCAGGGTAATGCCCAAGTCCCTTATGGAGAGAAGTAGTCAATGCTGACCTTAGACTCATTATGCAAATAACACCCATTTATCCACGGTCATTTGGAGTAACTCAGGTGTAATATGGTTAAGACTGTAAGGATAGCTTGACATGGCTAGGCTCATAAGGGCCCCAGGGCCATTCACCTAGTAACCTCCTATGAACCTATAATCAGTAGAAAAGATTGGCTGATAGCCATATCATACATAAGATGTAGTAACAGTGTTATTTAATTTCTAGTTATGTATAGCCTGCTCTGTTAAATTTAATTATCGATTTAGTGTTAAATATAATAACTCATATGTGTGTGCTATTTTTTTTAATCTAAAGACTGGCACATTAACTTCCAATTGCAATGTCTAGAATCTAGAGTGCTAAAACAATGATTGTTTTGTTAATCAATCAGATTCCCCACAGCAGAGATGAATGGTTGAAGATTAAGACAAACCAATTCTTTAAAGTGGGATTGCTTCAGCCAGCTGCAGTCACCATATATGAATACCATAATCCTGGTAAATATTGGCTACTGGGGTGCACTGTGTCCCATATTATAAGGAGAAAAATATCTGAAGGGCTTGCAATATAGATACGTTAAGAGAATAGAGATAGAATACATGTAAACAGAGCGCTCACAGTTGCAGTGTAGCTGAAAATCTAATGAACTATTTGAGAAATGCATGTGTTTATATCATATATACATACAGTGCATGACAATTCAGAAACCCTCAATGATTTTAAAACATGGCCATGTGGGAAAGCTGTTTTGTGTTTCCAGTTTTAACTTTTTTGAAAGAAACATAAGAATAGCCTGATATATGAAAAGAACACTAATATTAAAAATTATGAAATGTAAATCTGGAAAAACTGTTGATACACGAATAACCATTAAGTCTGGACACTTGTTAAAATGCATAGAGTGTATTCAATGATAAAAAACATGTTATACTTCCCTCATAAGAGGTCAGTAGTACAGATTACATAGCGCATAGCTGCATGATGCAAAGCAGCTTCACACTGTTTGGTTTTGTTTTCTGAACCAGGAAATGTAATAGAAACAAGAAAATAATCAACTACAAAGAATTTTAGAATAAAGATGAGTTAATAACTGTTGCATACAAGGTAAATATAAAATGGACTTTCGATTTGTTGCGGGAAGTGGAAAGAATTTAATTACGAAGGTTGAGCAGCTATGAAATAATAAAGGAAGTTAAACTGTACACTTTTTTACTTACAGTATGAGTGTGGTGACCTTGTTTGTAATTAAGAGGCTAATGGAGGGACCGCTGTAAACTAGATGATGAGTACATGAAGCTCGAGTGCGTGTATACGCTCGAGAAGTGAGGAAACAGTTTATGCAAGAGATTTAACTGAAGAACTGTTAAAAAGCAAAATGTAGCCGTTTTTCAGTTACAAATCAATACTCATGACAACAAAGGTCATGAATCTCTAAAGAAACCCTAAAGAAAAAATCTAAGTAAAAAGTAGACACAACCAATTTAAAACAGCACTTCAGACATACTTATGAATTCATGTCATTTGAATAGTATATATATATATATATATATATATATATATATTAGACACATCAGTGCAGAATTGAAGAGGTGAATAGAAAAACTACATATGAGGCAAAACTTAACTACAGTAAACAGCTCTCAATTCTTATTAGTGATTTAGTCAACTAGATACAGTTGTTGTGTCTTTCGGCTTTTCTGGTTAGGGGTCGCCACAGCGGAACTTCGGTCCACTAATGATTGGCAGTAGATTTTTATGTGCCGAGTTGCCAGCTCTGATGCACAACCTTCAACGAAGGTGCGCCCATTCGTGCATGTCTTCAGACAGATAACGCTGAGATGGGCGAAGGCTGCCAGCCTAGTCAAATAGAATTTAATATATAATTCTATCAACTGTATAAATAAATGTAAAATACAAGCTTGTGTTTTTAAATGCAAGAAAACACTGTGAAATGTGGAACTGCAAAATATGTGACAACATTGCACTCTACTGGCCCAGTAAAGCATGTTGTATCCTTTCATGTTAGAATTCGGCCCGAGGGCGGTTGGATAAAGATTTCATGCCCATTATTTTAAGGCTAAAGTTTTTGACCAGAATTTAGATGTGGAAGGTGCTTTTATTGCTTTAGTTTCTGTTAGCATATACATGTGAAATGTCTTGTATCGTTGTAAGTATCTGAGGAGATGTTAGATCACTAAATAATGCAGTTTGTGGCCTGAGAACTCAGACCAGGTGTTAAGATGATGCAATATGAATAATGGGAAAACCTAAGTGCCAAAAATGATGTAATTTTGGGAGGGCCTTAGAGACATGTTCATAGGTTCATAGGTAGGTACTAGGCTATTGGCCCAAGGGCCTACATAAGCCTAGCCAGCAAGGTACCATAGCTTACACCACCCAAGAAAGTTATTTTCCTGTACCACTGTCCAGCAGAGACACAGAAGTGATCCCCGGGGTGTATTTCCTATTTTCCATCCACTCATCAAGATTTTTCTTGAAAAGTGCTAATGAAGAACTTTGCTTGACATAGATGGGTAGCTTGTTCCAAAGTATAGGAAGTCTCTGGGACAGGAATCTATCCCTCCAGTGTGTCTTGTTTATTGTGGTGACAAGGTTTAGGTCCCTAGAGCATGTAGCTTGGAGGGATTGGGATTTCTTTAGGTGTAGCATGTCCAACAGCTCTGGGTTTGACATAGCTTTATATGTTAGGCAGAGATCACCTCGGAGTAGGCGATATGCTACAGAGTAAAGCTGGAGTTTTTTGAGGCAGTCAGTGTAGGGCATTTGTTTGAGGCCAGTAATCCTCTTTGTTAGTAATGTTTAAATACTATTTCTCACAAGAGACCTGGAGCATTTTGATCTTCAACATCTAACTTACCAGTACTGCCTATGCTCTTTATGTATGAAAGTAGGATTGTAGCACTGTGTTTTCTCTAAGATTAGTTAACGATTAGAAAGTTAGATTAAGCATTTTTCTGTGTAATCAGATCTTTCCTACGATAATATTTTAAGTTTCTGTGTGATCAGTGAACTCTTAGATATCGCTGTGGTGTAGTAGTTTTGTCTTGTGTTTTAATGATTTATTATTAAATATTTTTAAAACCTTCTACCTGTGGCTGCTTTGTGTAGAGATGAAGTATGCTTTAGAGTACATTATATATTTATAGAGTTTACTGTCTAAGCCCTTAATAAGCCTTAGAGTGTATAGTCACATTACCATTGGATATTAATATTGCACAGTAGTAATTGGACACCCTTTTAAGGGCCTTTTAGTAGCTGATATTATTAACTGGGTGGTGGCAGTAATTACTACTCGCTGTGGTGTAGTAGTTTTGTCTTGTGTTTTAATGATTTATTATTAAATATTTTTAAAACCTTCTACCTGTGGCTGCTTTGTGTAGAGATGAAGTATGCTTTAGAGTACATTATATATTTATAGAGTTTACTGTCTAAGCCCTTAATAAGCCTTAGAGTGTATAGTCACATTACCATTGGATATTAATATTGCACAGTAGTAATTGGACACCCTTTTAAGGGCCTTTTAGTAGCTGATATTATTAACTGGGTGGTGGCAGTAATTACTACCGTATAGTCTGGGTAAATGGGCACAGCTGGAGAATCTGTGTCAGCCTTTCCCAGGAGTGTCTGTGAAGTTGTATAAATACTTATCTCAAAGTGTGTGTGTGTTGTGTCAGCTACATGGGCAAGGACAGGAAGTGCTGGTTGGACAGAGAGGGTACTAGAGGTCCTAGCTTGCCCAGTTAGGCTGAGACCTGGACCCTATAGCTGTGCCAGTGGGGAGTCTTATTGGGGACCTGGTGAGCAAGGGAGCAGCCAGCCCCAGACTGACTGTGATCTCTGTGTGCACTTAAGGGAACTTGTACTTTACTGTGTGTATTAGTCATCATTTCCTCCTCTAGGAGACAACCTCCCTGGTGTTAGTGGTGAGGATTGAGGCTCCTTGATTGCTGGGCCAGGGCACGGTCGTCATAGTCAGTAAATCATATGTTATGCTATATGGTAAAAGAAAATCATATGAGATACATATTTCCTTCCTTTTATTTGTCCCTTTGCTCAGGTGATTAAAACTCAGAGTTTAGTAGATGCTTTAAGAGATTTAGGGGTAGTGTGACTTTTAATCTCAGTTTTCTGTTCCTTTTTCTCTGCTTCCAACCAGCTGTTTTTCTTAGGAGATCTTTTTAATGTGGAAGAACTTGCCCAGTCCATTTCTTCAGGAATGGGGATTATATTGTTTTTAATGAAGGAGATGGTTTCTTTAATGGTATTGAAAGTTTTTATATCATTTAAGTGAAAATTTCTGATTTTTGCAGGGTATATGAGATGAGATTTAATTTTATTTTGCTTTAGTAATCTTAATAATGGCCAGATTTTCTTCCTCTGCTCAAGTACTCTTGAGGAGTAGTCATTGTCAAATATTATCTGGTGCTTCTTGTAGATTATTGGGTTTTTCCTCCAAGCTGATTTGAGAATAAAGTCTTTATCCAAATATGATAAAAATTTAACTATTATGGACCTGGGAGATGCAGAAGCTGAAGAAGGTATAGGTTTTCCTATTGCTCTGTAGGCTGTCTCGATGCCATTAGATAAGCCTTCCTTTAAGTCAAGAATTTCTGGGAGCCAGTTGTTTAAGAATAAAATGAAGTCTCTCCCTCAACCTTCTCAGGAAGATCAAAAATTCTTATATTGATTCTTCTTTCTCTGTTTTCCAGATCATCGAATTCAACCTCACTTTCTTCTTCCCTGAGTCTTCTATCAATATCAGTAAGTAATGTTTCAATGTCTGTTAATTTAAGTTATTGTTGCTGAAGAATCTCCTTTAGGATGTCAGTTTGATTTTGACAGTTCTCTTTGAGGCTTTTAAGTTTGTCAGTAAATGTATCCATTTTTAAGGAAAGATCCTGAAGTGTGGAAAACATCTGTTGTATATCCTTCCTCAATAGAGTGTCAAAATTCTTTATGCTGCTCATTTCCTGTGTCTATATTACATCGTCGAACTCATAGGAGTTCGAACGATGTAATATCGAACCAGGAAGTTCAAAACCCAAAAAATACGAAAACACAGCAATTTTTTTCCCAGGGAAAAAAACCACTGTTCTGGTACAAAAAAAAAAACAAAAAAACACATACACTTTAAACTTAAACTAATGTGGGGGGCTTCACCTCCACACGCCCCAACATGGGGGGCTGTGCCCCCCACATCCCCCTACTTAAATATACCAACTCCGAGATCACACCACAGTGGAGGAAATAGCAAAGCCATGAAAACTGCCCACAGATTTTTTTTTCCATGGGAAAAAAAATTGGTGTTCTGTGGCTTCGCTGTTTTCACATTTCGAACATATGGGGTCGATATTACAATGTTTGGACGCCTGTAAGTTCGACATTGTAGCATAGACCCTCATTTCCTCAGTGGTATATTTTCTCCAAAATATTTTGACAGGAAATGTTTTAGATTAAATCTCCAAAGTTGATGTATCTTTAGATTAGTAGTTTAATAACATTTTAATCTACTTTTCGAAGAAATTAGATTATTTAATTTAATTTCCTGTTATTTGGTGTAGTTTAAGAAGCTCAAAAAAGTGCTGCTATCAGTTGGCCATTCAGGTTCCGCCCCCCAGAAATCAACTTGTAATATGTGTATTCATATAGTAAATGACACAATATAACAATAGGCCAGACGAATGGACCTGTGGTAAACTTCTAAAGAGAACATCCCAGATCAAATGATGTTACTGTAGTCAATGACTTAAAATTGGCAAGACGTTACTGAAAAGTTACTTTGCAACCGTGGCAACATAAAGGTGGTGTAAAATGTTTAGTTAAATACTGTACTAGCTATTCTCAGCTAAAGCATCTTCTGTGTGGAGACATGCATGAATGGGCGTACTTTCGTTGAAGGTTGTGTGTCAGGGCCGGCAACTCGGCACGTAAAAATCTACTGCCAATCATTAGCGGACTGGCGTTCCACTGTGGCGACCCCTAACCGGGAAAAGCGGAAAGACACAACAACTGTACTAGCTATAAAATGCTCTGCAATAATTTTAATAACAGCTTTTTTTTGTAAAAGCAATTTTAAAACTTGAAAAGGGCTTCTGTTTCTTATAATTCAGAATCGCAGGTGAAAATTTGAAATAACCCAGACAGGATGAGACACAGCACAACACACTACTAATGACCCTTTCTATCAGTCCATCATCCCTTACATTTAGGACTTTGTTAATTTTCATTGCACTGTTAAAAGTACAAGACGTGAAGGAGCCACGGCATTAAAGCACTAAGCTGTGAACATGTACAACTCACAGGGACTATCGGTCAACTTTGTAATACACAGAAAAAGCATTATATGTCCTGGCACTTCTGAAATTTACATGAATAAGATTCAGCTGCACGTGTTAGTGCTTGTCAGATTATTTGCACTTATATTATTTACTATGCTTTGTTACATTTCATTCAGTGGAATAAAACTAGTAATTTTAAAAGAAGAGCAAACTAGTTATCTGAACTACAGTGTTGCTTAGTCATTTTTACTTCAATCATACTTTTAGTAAAGTATTTTGTGTCTTGTCTGCTTAAAAATATCCAGTGGAAAGTAAATGTTAACATAACTATATTTTCCCAAACCACATCAATGTTGATATTCATAAACATAATCTGTATGGATCCTCTACAAGACATTAATACACAAAACTCTTGCTGTGAGCTCAGCATGTTAAACTCACCAGAAATACTACAAAAAAACCCTTTTACAATAAAATAGCTAAATTTGCCACCAGTCTTCCTCATAGGACCCTCAATTGCCTTAGCTTAAATGTTTTAAAATGGCTTGAACTGCACCACTGTCTAACATATTCACAACTAACTACAGCACACAAACTCATTCATCATCCAGAAAAATGCCCTGCACCGCAAAACCTATTACTACCCTCCTGTCCAGCAAGGGACCGCCGTTCTAGTAAGAAATTCTTATTTCTTACAAATAAGTCAAATAGTGTTGCAGGAGACTCACTCGACTCCCGGTGCATTACCAAACTCTGTAATCATCATCATCAGCCCCCTTTTTCCCATTTTTCTACACGGGGTCGGGGTGTCCTGTTAACTGTCACCATCTCTCGCGATTCAGTGTCACACTCCTACTTTCGTCAACACTCATGCCTGACTGTCGCAGATCTTCTTTCACACAATCCATCCACCCCTTAGCTGGACATCCTCGCTTCCTCTTACCCTCTTCCTGTCGGTCTCAAATCTTCCTCACCAGATTGTCTTCTGCTTTTCTGCACGTGTCCAGCCACTTAATCTGTTCTTTTTGATCTGTTCTGCAGTTGGAGCTACTTTGGCTTCTGCTCTTATGTCCTCATTTCTTCGCCTGTCCCGCAATGTGCATCCTTCCACCTTTCTCAGGCACTTCATTTGCATCACCTCTAGCTTCTTCAACTGTTCTGCCTTTACTGCCCATGTTTCATTACCACACAGTAGTACTGGTCGCACCACTGTCTTGTACACCTTACTTTTCAGCTTCTTTGACATTCTTCTGTCATATACTACACTTGACACTCTATGCAGGTTGGCTGCAGCCCCTCTGATTCTAGCTTTGACCTCTTCATTAAGACTTCCCTTCTCCTCAACCACCCCTCCCAGATACTTGAAGCTGTTTATTTGTGCCACTATCTTCCCTTCCATCTCTAGTCTCAGATTCTTCGGATTTCACCAGTTTGCTGCCATTACTACCATCTTATATGTGCTTAGTTTCATCCCATGTGCCTTCAGATTTTCATTCCATTCTGCTATCCTTTGCTGATGTTGTGGCTCAGAGTCTGCCTGTAATGGCACATCATCCACATACAGCAACTTTGTTGATCTGTCCCCTCTGACCTGTTTCCTAATGTAGTCTATCACCAGTATGAACAGCAGTGGGCTCAGAGATGAACCCTAGTGTACACCTACTGCCACTGGGATCCGCTCTGTGAGGCCGAACACTATTCATACTTGAGTCATCGGGTCCTTGTACATAGCTTGCGCTAATTCTACTAATGTTTCTGTGACTTCAAAACACCGCAGTACTGCCTAGATCAGCTTTCTTAGGACATTGTCATATACTTCCTCCAAGTCTAGAAATGCCCAGTTGGACTCTCTCCTCATCTTTAGCTTCTTCTCATAGAAGAGATGAAACTCTGGAATAGTATCCCCATGTAAATAAAACTCTCCACCAAACACAGTAGTTTTGTTTTAAACCACTGCTTAAACAGCATCTTAACCAGTTCTGATCGTGCACGTGCTCATCACAAGGTTAAAACTTTCAATTCATTGTACGATACTCTCCAAATACTCTCCTTAAAGATAATATTCTCAATCTCTTACTGAAATGACAAAACAATTCTTATACATAACTGCTGCCTAAACAATCCACTTAGTTGCACGTGTGTTTTTTCTTTAGTAACTTCCACCTCTGTGAAATCTTAAAATGTATAAATGTAGTTAGTCTTTGTGTATAAATATAAATATAACTACTCTTTGTTTAACTGGAACTTAATATAATGCAATGTAAGCAAATGGAGATTTTCTCCCTGGGCCTCCGCTAAAAAGTAGTATTACCCAGTCAGACTTTCCTGGTAAACCAAGACGAATAAAATAAATAAAATAAAAATATACTTGCTAAACCTGTAAGTAACACTTCCAAAAAAACCTTTTTGTAAGGGTAAGCAAACCTACATCTCTGTGTGGGACACTTCACCCCCACCCCCTTACAGTTGCATAAACCATCTCCATGGTCACATCAACTTGTGGAAAAGTGAAGTAATACAAGGAAGAAAAAGAGGTGTAACACATTACAGCACAGCAATAAAAACAGAACCATTCCTGGGTCTTTCCAAGAAGTGATGGGAAATATTGAATTCACTGGGAGAGTTTTCACCATCTTTTAGATTTCCCATTTCAGGTTTATAACTGTGAAACTGTTTTTCTAGACAGAGCAGCTGCATTATGAAAACATTAGAACTTTCTACAACAGTGACTACAGTGTTGAGTTTCTTTGGTAGAAGCAGAAAAGCACATTATTTTGATTTAATTCAATGTTACTTTATTCATCTTCTGCTATAGACACAATTAATTTCTTCCATTATGGGGATCGGGGGGGGGGGTCACAAGACACCAGTGCAATCTCTTCATGCTATAAGGGCACTGTAGCAGTATGGGCAGCTGATTCATTAAAGCAGAGCGCTAAAGTCCTGACTATGACCTAGCTGACCTGGGTTCAAGTAGCAGTTCAGGTAACTGACAGAGTGACAGGGGGGAGGAGTTACCATCCTGGGGTAGGTCACTGGATCTATGGGCATCTTCTTTGTCACTGCCTTGTGGAGGCTGGTGAAGGCACATGGCTGAGCTGCTGCAGAGATGGTGTGACACATTGCGTCTTTACTGCACAGTTGCCCCCAACTGGATTAAGTCTAGAGGAACAATGAGAGAGCTGGTAGACCTGGCATGGACAGGTACAGAGGTGCCAGGCCAGAACCAATGATGGAAGGAGGTGGGACCAAACAAAAAACTGTAGCAGTATGGAGATTAGGGAGTGGAGGGAACGCACTAGACACAAGGGCTAACTATAAAGTCAGGAACCATAATGAGACCTAAATAGTATGAGGTTTAGGGGGGCATTAGATGCCAGACGTTGCTATTATAAAATATATTTATATATATATATATATATATATATATATATATATATATATATATATACATACATATTAAAAAAAACTCACAGCCTTACCATGTGAAACCCCTGCATTAGTTCACCACACTAACTGAGAATTTAGTGCAGTAAGTGGTTTTGTATAATATGTTGAGTAACCTGGACATCCTGCAATGCCTGCAGTGTGTCAAGCCAAACAAAGGGGAAGGACAGGAAACATTAGACATATCTCTAAACTTTGTAAGTTTGTGCATTAGCATGCATTTACTGAAGGATATGGAGTGTAAAACTCAAATGTCTGACATTAAAGAATGAACTGCGCTCATTTGTGAATTACCCAAGCAGCGAAAGACGAGACATTGTGGATGATCCAACAACAGGGATAGGTATGAGGTAAGTTATGTGTGTAAGTATTTGTGCTTTACTGTGTATTTATGTGTGTGGGAATGACTGGGGTGGGGATTCCTCTGCTTCTACAGTGCAGCCATTAACACAGTTACTTCCTGCAGGAAGTGCTGTTATGCACTTCAGGGTAGGTAATGAAATTCATAGAGAGATGCAAATTAGCTCTTATGAGATCTTACCTCATTGTGGCTAATTTGTCTCTGAATCACAAAATGCTGCCTTTTCACAGCAGGCCTCATAGCTCACTCTAGGAATCTTCATGAATCCTCAGGAAACTATAACCATTTTGCTAGCTATGTTCTATTGTTGAGTTTTTAATACCGTACTTTTTCTGTAAACCTTTCTAGTACCCATTATACTGTAGAGACAAGAGGTAGTTACGATAGTAGGTAAAATAAGTCTCAGTAGACTAAATGGCCTGTATTAACACACTTTGAGAGGAAACTGAAATGGGTCCAATGGGATCAGTGCTCTACCCTGGTTATCAAACTCAAAATGAAAAAATAAAATAAATGCTGTCAAGTTTATTTATTTTATGAACATGCTAAAAGATTAACTGTATACCATAACCTGTTTTCATCTTTTATGTGTATAACGATTTCCTGCATCTGCCAGTATCGGAACACTAGATAACGCATTACATTTCCAATATCACTATCCATTTTACAGCCAAATTTACAGCTTGTAAAGGTTCTGAGTTACTGAAATATCCAATATGATCCAAGGTTCTTTCTTGAAGATGCATAGTGCAAGGGATGCACTAATATTACTATTTCCAGTTCTATACGGATGTGGAAGTAATGTTTTTAATACTTCCTTTATAAATTACCTCTCGTTCATATTAAAACATTTATGAAAGTACAAGTCGGCAGTTTCACTGAACTCTAACATCATTGATAACCGAAGTCACTGCAGTGGTGTCAGAGAAGTTAATTTCATCAACATTTTTTGTGCATGTCATACAGATCAAGCTATGCAAGCTGAAAATTGGTTTTCTTGGGAGAAACAAAGGCCTCATATTCCGTACAGAAGGTGATTTAATCTCCACATCCTACTTTATTAATATAATCAACCTCAAATTTTTACTATGTTGTAGTAAATTATACAAGTAATTTAGAACCTACTGTATATAATTTTCAATCTAAGCATTGCAGTTTCTTGCAGACTGGATTCTAGTAAGTCGCAGACTTATTTAAAGGCGAATTGTTCCACATGTTTGGCATCCTTTATATACCACAGTGATGCAACTGTTAAAAGACTTTCTATGTTGTACAGTCACTGTGGTATCATTACCTTGGGGAAGCACCCACCTGTATTTGTAAAGAGATCTGAAGATATGGTAAAGTTGCTAAAACACAGTATGAGAAAGTGTGTTCAGTGTATGACAATACCCAGCAGGAAATAACCACAGGACACTTTGCCTTCTGTGCATGACATTTGTGATGCTGAGATTACAGCTATATTCTCTGAGTCCTGCCTGGAGTTGGTGAATGTGGTATGTAGTTACAAGGAAAACATAACTTACAAAGTGGACAGAAACTGTAACAGTGACATTAACAGTCCCCCATTTTCAAACATATAACAGAACTAGATGTCACACTTGTACTTCAGGTTCACCCAAATTACCTTCCATACAACCTCTTTTTGCAACTAAAGAAATCCACAGAGCTTCCCCATGCAATCTGAAATCCTGCAGATTACATGCATTTGTTTTTTGTCTAGCAGTTAGCACAGAAAATTGAGGTAAACGAGTTGTAAATTATTGCTTCCTGTGGTGCAGAGTTTGATTCCATCAGGCTTCATTTACCTACTGCATGATTCCAAGCAAGTCACTTAACCAGACAGTGCTCTGAGGCAACTGAAAAACTTGGCTAGGCTCCTCAATGGTTTCCTGGACCATATGCCTATAACTACCCATGATGACCCAATATTTGGAGACAGGTCTGCACTGTTTAGTGTATGGCTTTGGTATCCATCAGACTATACGTTACTAATACTACACAACAAGCAAACTAGGCCTCAGAATTGCTGACTGTGTAGAAAGGTGAACGTAAAACATGCACTAGATTTAATAGTAATATCACACTGGACAGAAAATAAAGAAATGTGTCATTGCTGTTAAAGAAACTCTCAGACACTACTTGAAGACCAGTGTCAAAAGCTCTCTTGAAACCATTCACCATTTTCTTTCCATCACAAGAATGTCTGTGGCAGTGATAGATATCTAGTAGAGGGTGGGATCCTTCTTCACCAGACCCTAGAAGAGTCAGACTACTCTAAAATGCAACACATGTTAACATTTGCTACAATTTATTTCATTTTATTAACACATTTGTAGAAAAGATGGTCAATTTTCTTTGCTGCCTGAAGTAAGGATTACATATAGACTTTGCTCTGCCATAAATAGCCCCTCATAACATTTGACATTTTCCCAGTCTTACACTCAGTGAACACCGTCTGTTACTAAATGCAAAATTACATGGTCTGTGTACAATTCATTCACATTTTCCATATTGTTAGGTATAACAAATGACTGAAAGCGATTCCTGGCAATGATTTTAGGCTTCCAATCTTATTTGTAGCTCTATTCTCACTTTGTATCTCACTTTGTATCCTCTTCAGATTCTGTGTGCAAAACAAAACCTTGGTAAGCATCTACTGTAATTTGTTTAAATAATAAACCACTTGCAACAGCTTTCACATTTACCAGAGTTTACAAGTTCATTCTCTGCTCATCTTTCCTCCCACTTACTCCTGTCTTGCACGAGCATTAAAGACATATCAAAAAAAAAAAATCCCTGACTTCTCAACTGTGAAACTTGAGACAGCTAAAAATACATGCATGCTCAAAGCTAACTAAAGATACTTTTCCTTCACATACTGCATGGCAAGAAATGCCTTTTGGCCTTTCTTCCTTCGTACTCATGATGAGGCTTTTATAGATGTGTGTTGCCTCCCACTGTTGTGTAGATGGTTCTTGATATAACTGTAATTAAGGCCATACATTAGTGCATGCAAACACCTTGATTTCATCTAGAACTGTCTTACAAAATAAACAGCAGTATTTGCACCTACATACTCCACACTTAGCATTTATTTTTGAATGTTTTCTTGGAACCATTCCATTTTTGCAGTATTGTTGCATTTGTGACAATAGGCCATATGTCAACATTGGTGCGTCTGGCAGCATTTCATTATTTCTAAATACTGTTTTGGCCCTATCCACCAGCAACCATGAAGCCTCCATCCCTATAGTTCTCCCAGTCTTTTCAAAAAACAATGGAGTGCTAAGACATTGGGAGCATCAAGCAAGCGACTGGAATCATGATAATAATCCAGTGAAATTTAATAGCTCCTAACCCCCCCCCCCCAGAAAGGTATGTCTGTTAAAGTGTGTGTGTGTATGTGTGTGTGTGTGTGTGTGTGTGTGTGTGTGTGTGTGAGTGTGTATGACAGTGTATGTCAGTGTGTGCTCATATGTGCATGCATGTGTACATGTGTGAGTATATGTGTATGTGCATATCTGAGTAGTTTAACGTCAAAACACAAAACTTTAAAGGTAAAATACTTAATATTTTACAACAAAGTATAAATGCACTGAAACTTTCCAAAAAACAAAACACACTTAGTATAGTTAGCAGTAAAACCCTGTAGTTAGCAAAGTCAGACATAGCTTTTCCTGCAATATCTGTAACTTCTAAAAGACAGAAAGCTATACTATGATTTATTGTTTTGAAGTTGCATAATACCATTTCATAAAGTGCAAATATCATATGCCAATGATGGAACATTATTTTTTTTTTAATTTTATTTATTTATTTGAATTTGTTAACCAGGGCACTACACTGACCAAAATTGACCAATTTCAGTCTCAACAGAGAAGTAAAGAAAAAAAATTGTTTCAAGAGTACATGTAAATAGTATCGCAGTGAGGTCATGCTGCAACAATGGAAACAGATTAATATACAAATATTTACATACTGCAGATCAACTAATATACAGAAAGTACAGTGTTATGTGACTCATGTTATCAACAATAAATCCCAAGATGAACAGCATTACTCAAAAAAATGGAAAAGGCAGGAAAAGACAGTGGCGGAGAAAGGAAGAGATGATTAAAATAAGAGGGAGCAGAGTGAATGAAGGATGAAGTGAAAGTGGAGGTAATTAGCTTACACATCCTATGTTAGGCTACAAGGAAGTGAAAGTGGAGGTAATTAGCTTACACGTCCTATGTTAGGCTACAAGGAAGTGAAAGTGGAGGTAATTAGCTTACACATCCTATGTTAGGCTACAAGGAAGTGAAAGTGGAGGTAATTAGCTTACACGTTCTATGTTAGACTACAAGGAAGTGAAAGTGGAGGTAATTAGCTTACATGTCCTATGTTAGGTTACAAGGAAGTGAAAGTGGAGGTAATTAGCTTACATGTCCTATGTTAGGTTACAAGGAAGTGAAAGTGGAGGTAATTAGCTTACACGTCCTATGTTAGGCTACAAGGAAGTGAAAGTGGAGGTAATTAGCTTACATGTCCTGTGTTAGGCTGCAAGGAAGTGAATGTGGAGGTAATTAGCTTACACGTCCTATGTTAGGCTACAAGGAAGTGAAAGTGGAGGTAATTAGCTTACATGTCCTATCTTAGGTTACAAGGAAGTGAAAGTGGAGGTAATTAGCTTACACGTCTTATGTTAGGTTACAAGGAAGTGAAAGTGGAGGTAATTAGCTTACACATCCTATGTTAGGCTACAAGGAAGTGAAAGTGGAGATAATTCGCTTACACGTCCTATGTTAGGTTACAAGGAAGTGAAAGTGGAGATAATTAGATTACACGTCCTATGTTAGGTTACAAGGAAGTGAAAGTGGAGGTAATTAGCTTACACATCCTATGTTATGTTATAAGGAAGTGAAAGTGGAGGTAATTAGTTTACATGTCCTATGTTAGGTTACAAGGAAGTGAAAGTGGAGATAATTCGCTTACACGTCCTATGTTAGGCTACAAGGAAGTGAAAGTGGAGATAATTAGCTTACGTCATATCTTAGGGTACGTGTTTTCACTGTAACCTGAGTTTGGGTCTGAGAACGTATCTTTCAGGTGGAGTGGGAGATATAGTTTAGGACCTGGAACAGAGAAGCAGCAGTCAATATCATGCAGCTCATATCTGGGGGTTTCAAGGACGGTTTTGACTCCTCAGACTGCAGGAAGCATTTTGTCTTAGGAGCTTTGCAGCTAAAGAGGAGAGTAATTGGCCATATAATAGTATGAACAATTGTGATCCAGTAAGAATCAGACTTTTTTGTCAGGAAGGTATTTGGCTTTTTCAAGGGTTGTACAATAGTGTTCATGATAAAGGGAGAAAGTGATAAAATGGCAGATGTTCTGAATCGCTGAGGTGTTTCTTTCAGATACAGAGGCCATCAGTGGAATGTCAGATTGTAGCTTAAAAAAGATTATTCCCTTACACACAGTATTTAATGTAACATGAAACAGGCCTATAGAAATACAACTCTGGAATTAGCAAAGTAACTCACGTTTTCTTTCATTTAAATAAAAACTGATTTAATAAAAGTAAAAGAAAATGAAAAATATTTTTTGCAGCAGGGATTCACCCCTTTGCACTTTCCAGTATGGACTCCTTTACTATCCAACCATCCACACCTCAGTGAACTAAATGTACTATGAGATCATAATGGCTCATACGAAACAGAATGCTTGATTTTGCTGGAAAACAAGTATTCACTTAACTCCAAGATAGTGTGACCACAAGATTAACATATTTTATTTTCAAATATGTGTAAGTCACAGGTCTGTGTCGATTACATGCAAGTGGTAACAATAGCCCCAGGGTGACCATACGTATAACTGAATAAAGCTGAGTTAATATTCTCAGGTACTTTCTCAGCCTCCATTTTTCAAGTATTTTATTTTCACAGTTATTTGACAAAACATTACTATGTCCTTGACCTGGGTTATGGCCAGAAATTTATTGCTGTTTAGGTTAGTCACTGGGTTAACAAACAAAAATAGATAAGCAGAATTACAGTCTAAGAAAGTTTCTACATGGAAAAATAATAAATGCAGTGATGAGCCATGCAGACTGTTATTTGGCTTTACCATATCGGCAGTAACATACTGGTAAGCTTGCCCTTCTTCACTCCAGTGGTGAGATACATAACTGGTTATTATTTTTGTTGGGTGGTTAATTTTCAGATACAGAGCGCTCCAGCTGAATGAAGGAAATGAAAACACTAAAGCTGTACCCACATCAGATAGCACGAGATGGAATACTGTAATGGAAACTACTGTGATGAGAATGTGTAAGTGCATTTCCCATGGGTGAGTGTCCAACATGCATGTATTAATCCATTTTATTTATTTATTTATTTATTTATTTATTGACATTTGATTACCGGGAAAGTCTGACTGGGTAGAAGCCCATTTTCAGTGCAGGCCCGGGGAGAAAAGCTCCAAATTATTACAAAACATTTTAAAAACAATAACTGTACAATCTTCAAAAATAAAAAAATCTGAACTTTTGAAAATGAACTAATAGAATTGTTGGCTATGGGATTTACTTTTATGGCAGACACAAATGCAGATGTAGCAAAAGCATTACTTGATTTAAAAGTGTTTGTTAGAAAGTTAATTTAACTTTAATGCTTCGTAACAAAAGTGTTAGAAAAGAAGAGTTTTATGTGTCTAGCACATTCAATCCACCCTTGCATCCTACTTTATATTTGTTTGAAAGAATTTGTGAACTAGACTTTAGGAACTGCGCATTGAACAGAAACAGCAAACACAAAAATCAGAATATAAGTAGAACAAAAATAGTCTTGTTAAATGAGTTACAGCGCCTCCCTGTTAGAGTTATGAAACCAGATAAGGGGGGAGGGGTTGCCATAATGAGTATAGATCTTTACAATTCAAAGATGACGGAAACACTACAGAGTGACATTTACATCCCTGTATCTCGAAATGAAGTAAACATAGCTTATGCGCGAATTAACACTTACATTAATGACATGTTTATAGAAGCTAAAATAGATATAAACACTTACAATTATTTGACTATGCCAGCACCTAGGATTCCTGCCCTTTTTGGCCTCCCAAAGGTCCATAATAGCATATTTAATCCACCAATGAGACCTTTAGCTGATGCTAGAAACTCCATTACATACCCTTGTGGAAAGGTGGTGATTACCATTCTTAAAAAAATATATCAAAGGAGAAACCCAAATTTGTAAGGACTCATGGTGCTTTTGGCTAGTATAAATGAGTTAGAATATCAGGATGAATACAATTTTTTAATGGTAGATGTTAAAGACTTGTACACATCAATCCCACATATCAATGGGATAAAATGGGTCTCCTATATGTTGAGGCACAAAGGGGCAACAGCTAAGGAAACGTCACTGGTAGAGGAACTGCTTTATATCATATTATCTAATAATTACATAACCTTTGATAAGGAATTTTTCCTGCAAAAAGTAGGTGTAGCAATGGGGTCCCCATGTGGGGTGAGTTTTTCGAATTTAGTAATGGCCTACTGGGAACAGGAGTATATTAGAAAGAACAGACAGATCAGTGAAAAGATATATATTTTTACAGAAGATTCCTGGATGACATCTTTTTAATCATCAAAGGGGATGCCACCATAGCAAAATAATTAGTGGACTACCTAAATAGCACCACTGATTTCTTGCAGTTCACATATAACTTTAACCAGGATACTATAGCCTACTTAGACATTGAAATTAAGAAGGACAGGATCCAAAGCAGGTACATAGCCAAAATCTTTAGAAAAGAGACGTACTCAAATGCATTCTTGCATTTTTTTAGTTGCCATCTATTTCACCAGAAACACTCAGTAGTAAAAGGTCTGTTGGTTGGAGCAGCCAGAATGGTGACAATGGATGGCGACTTTCAACAAGAATGCGACAATTTTAAGAAACATGTTCCTAATGCAAGGCTATCCAGACACTTTGATTATAGATTTAACCATGGAGGTTAACAGAAAAAGAGAAGATGGGACATATAGGCCGATTTTACAACAAAGGGCACCTCTGGTCAACAGAGACATAAACCCTTGTGATACTGACGTAAGACAAGATAGGTGTAGTGACAGTAACATTAATGACAACAATAACAAATTCCAGGAGAGGAACACCTTTATTACAACATTTAATTTGATTGCCCTGGACTTTAGGAACATTATTTACAAAAATTGGACCCTACTGACAGGACAAACATCTTTAATGAATGACTTCAACAACCTTCCTCAGACCATTTTTAAGAGAGGCAGGAATTTAAAAAGTTTATTGGAAACTAATAAAAAACTTTCAGTTAAAAATCCAGGTATGTTTGCCTGCGGCATGTGCAATTACTGTAGGCACATGGTGACTGGACAAACATATCAAGTTAACAACAAAAATACTTTATAAGGAGGAAATTCACATGCAACTCTAAGATGGTAGTTTATGTGGCTCAATGTCAATCATGCCTGGCATTTTATGTGGGCAAAATTGACCGGAAACTAAAAGATAGACTATATGAACATCTATACAATATTAGGAGGGTTAAGTTAGAAAGTGCTTTAGCTAAACACATACAGGAGTTTCTTGAACACAACTTTAAGTTTAAAGCGATAGACAAAGTGACTACAGATGAAAGAGGGGGTCCAGCTTCTTTGATGTTAGAAAGATTAGAGTTATTATGGCAACTGAGACTAAATGCTGGACAACACCCTGGATTAAATGAAATGTGTTCTATTTTTTTGTGTTTTAAAGCTGAGAAGTCTAGTAAGGTAATACAATTTGATTCAAATGAATGAGTAATTTTAAACAGATCATACATTGGTTAAACATATTGTAAGTAAGCAATTTTAGTCGAAAACAATGTTTTAAGATTTCCATTTATATGTTTTTAAGTAAGTTCCAAAAATATAATGGTTAATGATGCTCATTTTAGGGGAACAGTTTCCATTGGTGTGTTTTGAACCCATGACATTGGTTTTAGGATTTTTAAATGACTTGTTTGTTTAATTCATTTTATCTGAGGAAGTTCTCACACTTGTGGAACAAAAACCGATTAATAAAGGACTTGTATTTGCTTTGCTACCACTTGGATTTTTTTCTTCAGCCATTTTTGTTTGTTTACAGTAGTCAGTTTGTTCATACTTACCAGTTTAAATAATTATAGCAAATTAACAATAATATAAAAATAGTGATTAAGAATCGATACAATTTATATGCCAATCATTTAATATTTATAGAAAGTTTTGACAGTTTGTAGAGAAATTAAAGGTTAGTTAGTCTAATACAAACAGGAATTGCAATATGAAGTGAGGGAAAAACGGGCCTATGGTATATTTGGACAGCAAGTCAGGGAAGAAAATTTGATAGAAATAAGAGGTAAGTGAAGAAGGGAAAGTAAGCAGGTATAAGGAAAGAAAATGTACTTTTTCACATTTAGGGATATAGCTTATCTTGGTTTTGAGAAAGAACAGAGCCAGATTTTTAGCAAGGAAGTCTTTTGGAGTGGTTTTGAAAGGTGGGAGGGAGGGTATTGATCTGTTGGATACAGGTAAGTAGTTCTAGCCTTTAACAACCTTGTAGGAGCACAGACACTGCCCAACAGATTTCCTAGGTTTGTAGACAGATGAGTTATTAGTCATAAATAGTAATGGCTGACTGGGAACATAGTTGTATAGAATGTTTTTTAATTCTGGACAGGCAGATGGATGCTGGATAATTTTAGAGCTGGTAAGAACCTGTGTATATGTTAGTTGATGAGTCAGTTCTAACCAACTTAGGCTTTTTATTGCTATATAGTGGTGGGTTCTGAAAGGGGTATTTGCTGCAAATTTAGCAAATTTGTTATAGCATTGTTCAAGTTTTTGTTTTTGTGAAACCTGGAGGTTAGTAAGGATGGCAGCACCATAAAGAAGTGTGGGGAGGTGAAAAGTAGTGGCAAGTGTAGTTTTAGTTCCGTCAGTGAGAATGTTTTTGGCTCTGTAAAGCATCTCTAGTTTTTTATGAGTTTTTCTTATGCAGTTTTCTATATGCAGATGAAATGCAAGCTTATCATCCACTGTCATCTATAATAGTTTGCTATGAGAAATTACTTCAGTGGTTGAATTATCGAGAGAGAGGATTTACATTTTTTTCACGAGAGAGGGATTTGGAGGAAAAATGTAGTAGTTTATTCTTTTTTGGGTTGAGCATGAGTTGTGAATTACAAAATGATATCACATACATCTGATCACTTGACTTCTGGTTCCCACACTACCACCTTTACTAGAAAATGAACCAGACTCTACCACATATGTGTTATAATACAAGAACACACAGAGCTTTGCTAGGATATGTTATAGCATCTAGAAGCTATAAAACCATTTTAAAAACTCCCAATCTACCAAGGTAGCAATTATTACACCCCTAAGCACAGTACAGTAGAATTCTTAGTCCTGGTTTTTACAGACATTTTGTCTCTGGCTGCAATCAGAACTGTATGATACAATCTTTATGGCCTAAACCTGATAATTTAATTTCAGACTCTTTTTCAAAGTTAGCTGGACTGAGATTAACCTCTTCTCTTCTAGTATCCTCTGCTACAGTATATTAATTTCAACAGATATAATACAGTCTGACATACAGGTGTATTTCTTTTCTGTCCAGCAGAACCCATTGTTGGTACATTTTTACACAAACAGCTATACAAATACATTTTCAACACAAGCACCAGTACAAATCAGTTTGATATATAAATGACAAATAATTCTTTACAAAACTGCAGCTAGCTATGCTAGCATGTGTTACACATCCACTGCCCTACTTCTCCTGGCATAGCTGGCAATACCTCACATCAGCACACAGCATTCCAAATGTTCATACAGTATTGTATTGTATTATACTGACAATTTTATCTTCTTGTGTTTTTTAACCATAACTATTGTATTAATTCTTGTTAAGTAATTTTTGTTAAGTAACTTTGGAGCTTCTCTCCTCAGGTCTCTGCTGAAAATGGGTACATTGAACCCAGTCAGATTGTCCTCATTAACAAATGTCAATAAATAAAATAAATAATAAATTATTGACAGTATCTATATAAGTTTGAAAGCAAATGATTATCTCTAGGTTTATTGACAATATCTATACAAGTTAGAAGCCAGATGATAACAGGGGTGATTTGGGTGGCCACCCAGGACTCTCAGCCACAGCGGGATAATGGTCAGCCAACAAAATAATGTAATTTTAAAAAATTCTTATGTTCAGTATTGGTAGACATTTTTCTAAATCATGTGCTGTAGAGAGTGTGACATTGGTAGCAAGTCGAGAAGAAGAGGTCAGACTTCCATATCCACAGCAACAGTTCCCAGTTTGTCTTTCTGGATCACCAGATATTTTCAGATATGTCAAAAGATATCTGTCCAGTATTAACTGGGTCTACTTTGTAACCAGCTCTCAGTTCACTATACTTGATACACCTTCCATGGGAACCACCAGAGACACCCAGAGAGTATTCTTAGTAAGTACCCAAACCATCTCAAATGAATCCTCCTAACAGTGATAGGCAGCATTTCTACTTCAAGATCTTTCCAGACTGCCATATTCCTCATAGTGACCCTACAAATGACATTAATTCTATAGTTGTCTCTATGATCTCACCCTTTTAGTTTCTACCAAAATCTTGAGGTATATGTGATATGGGAAACAGAATGTCCAGCAAATTGTAAGCTTCATCCTGTCCTTAGCTGTTGCTTCAGTACCACAGTAGAAGCAGTTCCAAATTATAGTAGGGGTGATTTGGGTGGCCACCCAGGACTCACAGCCATAGCAGGCTCATGGCCAGGCAACAAAATAATGTAATTTAAAAAATTCTTATGTTCAGTACTGGTAACTAATTTAGCTCGATCATCCATCGAATGTAATCAGCAACCAGTTGTGTTTTGTGTGGTTAAAAAAAAGTTAAAATAATCAAAGCTGCAAGTTCTCCTGCTGAATACTTCCAGTGCCTATCACTTACATATGTGCAGCATGGGCCAGTGCAGCCATGCCACTGAACAGTACCTCTATCAGCAGTTCATTCTCCTTCAGAAAATTCCCCTTTGTTTGCTCCAGTCATGATTCCTTAAGTTCCCATTCCCTGTTTTTTTACATGTAGTATCAGTAAGCTGGACAATAAGATTGGATTTGATTGGAGGAGCCCTCAAAATCAGGTGAAGGAGAAGAGAGAGAGAGAGTGAGAGAGACAGAGACAGACAGAAAATAAATGTGTGTGTTTGTGATCTACACTGAAGCACTGTTTTAAAAACACAACAAGGGTATTACAACCTTCTTAAAGTGTTGTGTATGTCACAGTGTAGTCTTGTGTTGTGTTCCAGCTGCACCAACATGTATATTTTTTATAAGTACACCTAGATGGCTTAGGACTAACAAGGAGAATGAGATAAACTATGTACGAAGTCAACCCATTTGGTGGACAGCCTGCCAGTACATTTAGTCATGTAGGTAGATAATGTGTCAACAAAATGAGATTTTAAATGCTGAAACAAATTTATCCATTCCAAACTACGGTCACATACATAGATTTGGAGGCATCCTCACTGCAAATTTTGCAGTTTTAATTTGGTTCCAACTTGCAAAACCCAGTTAATGGTGCTTATGTACTATACCTCATAATTAGTAACACATAAAAGCTTAGAAATCTGTAATTCTCAGTATCTCTCAATGAACCAGACAAGTTGGTTCTATTTTATCAATTTAGAGATTCTCAACATATTGCTATATAGCGTATAGTAGTCCACAGACTCCAGTGTCAAATATACCTCACTATGCAACCTATCCAAGTAATCTATCTGCAGGCACAAAAACAGCCACTACCAAAACAAACAAATCTCACTTTTAGCCAAACCCAAATGATTCTGGAGAGAAATCAACCTGTTGACTTGTTGAAAAACTCAACACAACTGGACTCCCCTGAACCTCTCCAACACCAGCACAAACAAACTTTCATGTGCTGACTTCTTCAGTGAGTTCAGCAACCTGCCACACATCATCAACAACAGCACAAACTTACAACCCCCACGGCCACCCCCTTTATTTACATTCCACTATTCCACTTCAAAAAGATTAGAACCAAAGAGATAGAAACACAAGCTGACCAAATACAAATAGATACTTCTCCAGGTTCTGATAATCTAGCCCCTTGATTCATTCACCTTTGTAAGGATTTCATGTTCCACCCTCTCACTCACTGATTCAACCTCTGCTTAACTAATAAGACTATACTCAGATATGGAAGACAGCAAAAGTCACTCCTGTTCCATAACTATCCAAGTCAACTACTGCTTCACAAAACCATCCTATCTTCAATACCTCCCCACTTTAGGTAAAATAACAGAAAAAATTATCTACAACCAAATTAATGCTTATTTGCATCAATACCATTTTCTATCCAGGAAGCAACATGGATTCTGCACTGGATGCAGCACCATAACAGCTCTGTTCTTCTTCAGAGATAACATCCTATCCAGTATGGACAAAGGTATCCTGACAGAAGCTGTCTTTAATGATTTCATAAAAGCCTTTGATCTAATTGATCATAATTTTCTATTTGACAGCTCTACTGAAATAGGCCTTAGTGACAATGCAAATCCTTGGTCTGTAGATTTCCTCACCAATAGATCCTTCAAGGTGAATGTGGGAATCACTACCTGTAAAATGGCCCCTCTTATGAAAGGAGTCCACCAAGGTTCCACTTTAGCCCATCTGCTATTTTCCGTATTTATCAATAAACTCCCACATGATCACCCTCAGATACCTCTAATTCTTTTTGCAGATAACATGGTCATCTACAAGTCAAAAAATATCACATTTTATTGTACAAACTCAGCTCCAAGATGACCTCCAAACCCTTAACAACTGCCTAAAAGACCACAAATTTATACACAAATCCCTCAAAAACAGAATGAATGCTATTTGGAACTAACCAAAAACATAGCAAAAGTACCCATCTTCCTTAATATAATAGATGTTAACAGTACCACCCTAGAAACTACCACATCTGCAAAATATCTTGGCATTTGGCTAGACGAATCTGTTATCTTTCAACTATATATTCAAAACAAACATAAAAACATCAACACACTACTGTTCTGGGCAAACAAGCTATCACCTCTTCTCTCCAAGCCAGTCAAAACTGCCATAGGCAAAGGAATACACTTATCTCAACTCAAATATAGACTACCCATAATATATGAAGGCTCAGAGAAAAATGCCACCTCTTTGCAAACCATCCCCAATAAAATCTGCCAGTTCATTACTGACTCCCCATCATGAACACCACTGCCTAACTCTCACCAAAGCTAAATGGCTCCCAGTATATTTGACAGCCAACCTTCTACTAGGATCACTAATTCACAAAGTCATTTCTCCTGAGACCTTTCCTCCTCTCACTCATAATTTTTTCACTAAAGCCCCCAAATATTATCTCGGGGGTATCTCTTAATCTCAATCCATCCTCCTAACTCCAAAAATTAAACTTCATTGCACTGACCATGCATTCTCCATCCTAGCACCTAAACTATGGGACTCCATTCCACTCTCAATAAACAATGTCCAAATGTACTCGGACGTCAGACAACTGTTCAAGGAGCACCCCTTCAGCCAAAGTACAGCTGTACTCACACAGGTCATGATAGATAAAAGCTGCAGCTCTCTCTTTGTCCCTATTTCATCCTTCCTTATCTCATCTTGTTGTTCCCTCACTTACTGCCTCTCATTCTTTCTGCCTCCCACTTCTTTTGTGTCTGTCACACTTCTCTCCTTTCTATTTCTCTTCCCTTTACATACCTGTCTCACCTTTCCTCTGTCTTCTCTCCATGGAATCCTTTCCTGCAACTATTCTCTTTCCTCTTCTAATGTCTTCATATCTCTCTATATAATGATATGCTACTATCCCTGTAGCATAAGCCATCTCAGTGATTATAGCTACATCATATCCAGAAAACTCAGGTAATCACAATTCCAATTTTCCATCCATGTTTTTGACTTTGTAAACTACTTCTAGAACTAAATATTGTAGCATACTTTGCATCTGTAAATAAGTATATGTCTTACATAATATCCTTGTATCTGTAAATATGTTTTGCTCATTTCTTATGTGACCTTATTCACCTGGGCTGTGACTACAAATGCCCCACTGAGATCAATGCACTACCCCAGTAAACAAATATAAATAAATAAATAATAACGAATAGCTAAACATTGGAGGACAAGTCTTTCGTACTTCTTGCTGTGCCTACTGTACATGTCTCTCAACTGTCCAGAATTTCTACAATGTCCAGATTTTTGCCTCATATTTTGCCTCTTCCTCATAAAATGAGATATTCTGGAAAATGTTTTAAGACTGAAGTCAATCAATAATGATAGACATTTGAAGTCCAGACTTTATATCCTTCAAAATGTGGATGTTAACTCAAAACCTGATGTTCTGGCAACCTTATAAAGAACAATATTTAAAATCTGATTCTGATATTGGGCAATTGCCCCCACCCTCATTATTTTCAGCTTTGTCCAGAATTCTTGCACTAAGAGGTTGAGAGAAATAATGAGGATGAAGGTGGATCAGTAAATGATCAGAATATAATGAAACAGGAAGAGTTTACATGGAATTCCTGGCAATATCTGACAGGAACTGTTCAGTTCTATAAAGCCCACCTACTTGTTGGGTTGTCCTGGTGGCAACATCTTTTATCAGTGGATCAGATTTAGGTGATTATTAATGAGAAGGCAAAGCAGTTTTATAGACGCAATATCCTCAATATAGAGGATTATGACCAGGTCTCAGATCATAATCTGTTTATTATGTGTTTGAGATATGATGTCAAGAAATTCACATTGAGAGAGAAGCTCTAGCCATCTTGTTATCCATGTCGAGAACGGGTCTATGTCATATAGTCGTACGTCCAAAATGTCGAAAACCATATGTTCGAGACCACATGGTCAACATTTGAAAGTTTGAATATAGAATAAAAAAAAAGAAAAACATACCTTAACAGTGTGAACAGGGGGGCAAGCCCCCCTGCACCCCCACACCCCCCTACTTAAATATACCAACTCCGAGACCGCACTTCAGTGCAGAAAAGGGAAATTCTCCCATTCTGCACTGTACGACACCATTAAAAGTCAGTATTCAAACACTTGAAATGTCGATCATATGGATTGACTATATGACGATCAACATTTCCAGCTTTCGAAGATTTAACATAGACCCGTCGAGAACATATAATATAGGGTTATGATCAGAAACCCAATCATAATTCTTTGAAGTGCATGGAGATTTATCCGCTCTATGTACCACTAGTACCTCAAAGTATTGTGCTGGCTTTCAAAGCTGGTAAAGCAGTTGGCAAGCACTGTCAAACAGGCATCAGGAGGTGTCTTTACATATTCTGTGTACAAGGAAAGCAGGTGATACATATAGATACATATATCTGCTTTGACTGACTGTAATCCTGTAGAGAGCAGGCAGAAACTAAGTTGAAATTAAGTTGTTTTCGGTTCTACCTCTGTCATTTGCTGGCCGGTACTGTTAGCTGTAAATGCTAGTGCCAGATGTGATGTTGACAACACTTAAGAATTGCTTAACACTTGTTAAGATCAGGTCTCATGCTAGAGTAGTGCTGAACTAGGTTGTCTTTTTAACAATACTGAAACATAATCAAAGCACTCCATGCACTACTATAGAATTACCCATACCTGTCCCAGTGATACACAGGGATAAAGCCCTGACTGTGCAGGACATGATCCACATTTGATTAACGGCATGAGCAATGGAGGTACCAGGCAGGGGATGATGGAAGTCAAAAGCTGATGCCTAGCTTGCCCATGTTAGGGGGAGCTTTGCTCACTGCACTGTCAACACCATCAGGAATGCAAGTATATTGTCTGCAGCAATTACAGCCTAGCATGCCTGTAATACAAGCAGTGTGCTACAGGGTTGGGCAGTGCCGTATTACCCAAACCATGCATTCACCTCCTGAAAGCAGCAATTCCAGAGTTTGCAAGCTGCCACTGGGGTGAGGTTAAAATAGTCCACAGGAATCCCACATTAGCTCACTCCCTAATACCTGATTCTTGCTAGTGGTAATTTTCATTTCAGGCAGATGATGTTTATTCATTAAAAAAGCATGGATCTGTTTTTATTTACATTTAGGTGTAGTTTCATAGACTTCATACACTTATGAATGGACCAAAGGTAACCATTTGAAATGTTGGGACCCACTATAATGAGTCCTGAAATGCTGAGACTGAATGGCTGAAAAAATAAACTTAAATATGCTACGTCTAAGATGACCATTTATAAGAATATGCCCTTTTCTCCAATATACAGATATCTCAGAATTAGTATATATAATTTGGGGGGATGTGGGGAACTTGCCCCCGAACAAAAAAGAAGTTTAAAGGAGAAGAGACATGTCTGAGATTTGTTCTTCTCATGCATTTTTGTCTATTTTCAGTGTGTTGGCATTCTGCATTTTGAGTGTCAATATTTCAATAGGGATCTCGAGTGAAAGTAGTAATGTAGGCTAGATATGAGGAAGGAAAAAATCTGTATAACATAATCATCCTCATAATACATTAGTTTTGTTTTACCGCAATGAAGTGACACCTTATTGACAAAGGTAGCAAAAAAAGGTGAACCGAAAACTGCAGCATGGGATGCCTACAGAAAGCAGGAAAAGAAGGATGGAATCACTCCACTGGATCAACTGTGATCTACCTTCTAAGTAGCTGTAAGGAGCACCCTGTGGCAGTAAGAGAGAGAGAGAGAGAAAGGAAAGAGAAACACACACGTGCGCTCGCACACATTTCAGAGTAAAAGGAAGGAATCTTCAGCAGTTTATTGTATAGTGCAAAATGCTGATGAGCAACATTGACAATATTCAACTGAAAACAGGGGTATTAAATAATGTGCAGTAGGGCAGTGTCATTACCATGACCCAGAAAAAAGCCATACCACTGCTGCCAGTATGTGATGGGCACCTATATGTGTTGTCCCGCACTGGGCCAGTAATCAAGGAGCATGAATCCTCCCCACCGACACTGGAGAGGGATGTTCACTTGGAATACAAATGGATACAGTCAGTATTTCCAGATGCAGACCTCTCTGCATCAAGTACAATTTCCCTTAAGAGCACACAGGGAACACACTCATTCTGGGGTCTGGATGTTTCTATATCTATCTCCCTTCAGATCCCCAATAACACTCCCCACAGGCACAGCTGTAGGGTTAGGTCCACAGCCGAGAGTCCAAGTCAAGTCCTCCAGCACCCTCCTGTAAACCCAGTGCTTCATGTCCCTGCCCCAAGTAGCTGACACACACACACTGAGAGATTTGATTTTTCACACACACACACACACACACACACACACACACACACACACACACACACACACACACACACACACCTGGGAAAGGCTGGCACAAATGTACCTGCTGTGTCCCCTTACATACATACATACATACATACAAATATTTCAAGCACGGGCATTAATGCCCTTCTAGCTTGCCAATATACCAAAACACTTGTTCCCATAATAAGTGTCCAGGCTGTTGTTAAAAATATCTAAACTAGTACTTGCTTTAATGTAATGTGGTAGTCTGTTCCATGCATCAGCTACTCTGTCAGAGTATGGTATATTTTCACTGTACTCTTTCCAGTTTACTCATGTTTATTTTCTTATAGGGTTTCCATATTGTTATTCCATACTCAAGTTTAGGTCTAATGCAACTAACAGACAATTACTTCATTATGTTTGATTTCCTAGACTTTATAAATCTTTTTATACAGCCTATAGTTCTATAACTATCATTAACCAATTGGTTGATATGATTAGAAAAACTCATAGCTAAATCTACCCACATACTCAGGTCCTTAAATGAGTTTACAGTTTCAATCACTGTGTGCTGTATTAAATATTCACATTTCAGTTTATGTCTCCCAAATCTCATATGCTTAGTTTTTGATGTATTTATCAACATATTATTCTTCTGTGACCAAATGATCAATTTACTTACAAGTTATTTTGCAGGCATGCCTAACCTGTAACACTTGTAATCAGTTTACTCTTCTGCCCAGAGTACAAGGTAGTTATCACAGCCACCAGACACTTCATAATCAGCTACTCTAAGGTCTTTAACAAAGGGTGTCCAATTATAATGTGTAATATTAATACTAATACAAACGGTAGTAGTTCACCAAGACAGCTAGGCCTTCTGGAGTGGGCCATCCAGTGTCACAAAATAAATATAAGTACTCCCTAAGGTTATATACTGAGGACCAGCGATGTAAAAGTTTTAAATATATTTAATAGTAAATAATAAAAGTACATGGAAATACTAAATATATAGTCACAGTAAACCACAGAGCTAATGAACAAAGGCTTTGTCCCAGACCCATCAGCTCCTATCCTACTCATCACAATGGGGTGCCATTCAGTGACTTAACAGCTCATTTACATTTCCCTTATTTGTCTTACAATTAGCCAGCTGGTTAACCAATGCTGTGCCAGTTTCCTCTACTAAAACATATACATTTGATTCAGATACCATAATACATGTACATCTCTTTTCATTTCAGCAGGATGCACTGGTTGATACATTTTAACACAACACAAGCAAAGCTCACAAATACATTTTTGTAACATGCATCTGTACAAATCAGCTTGATATACAAATGACATATAATTATTTACAAAATTCCAGTTAGCTATGCTAGCACAAGCCATACATCCACTGCCCTACTTCTCCCTGGCATGGCTGGCAGTACCTCCTATTGTCACAGTGGACATGAGAAATAAGAATGTATGCACCTCTCTCTGATCCTTTAATGGGAGGAAGAGAAAGGACAGAAGCTGGACAGCAGTTACTTAATGCTGTAAAGGTTTCATCTTTCTAAAAAAGAACAACCCATCTTTTTTATGCAACGAAAGAGCACAACCTTCTTTGACTATATGATAATAAGACTTACAATGACAGATGCTAACATTTTCAAAAATTCAGCTTTGAGCTTGTTGATGGATACTGATCCTGTTTTAAGCTGCGAAAGAACACTGCCGACTGTTGAACTAAGATAGCCCTAATTATAGATGTCAACAGTCAGCACAGTGATGAGCAGAAGTGAATTCTTCTAACAGTCTCATCAAAATGCATAGCAAACTTAGAGGCAATCATAGGCAATGAGAGAATGCTGAGAGAGTGGTATTAAGACCAGGACCAAGAATTTGATCAATATTCTTCCAGAATATGCTTTGGGCTGTTAGAAATTAACTTATGTTGCTCGAGATAACTTATTTACAGCAGAACAGGCATATTTTGCCTGAATTCTGGCTGCAAAAAATTACAGTCAATCTGACGTTTGGTGGAGAAGATATGCAAGGAAGATTTGTATGTCTAGTATGTCTTCTATAAGAAGGAAAGCTATCAAGGATATAAAAAAAACACTTTTTTAAAAGAATCTACTGCATCATTAATTAGCAAATTGTATGGCAGAGTCCAATCAACTACCTTAAAAGATGAAATACAGTATACCTATTCATATTTAAAAAAAGCTGAATCCCTCAGCACTGGATAAAGTAACCAATGAAAAACTCCAAGTAACAGAGAAACAGAAAAAACATGTTGGTCACACACAGCAGATAACTTTAATCACACAGATAGTAAATGCTTTCACGGAATCCTTCCCCTTCATCAGACTAACAGTGAATACAGACAGTTTCATAGGTTCATAGGTTCATACTAGGCTATCTACCCTAGGGCCTTTATAAGCCTAGCCAGAGTGTGTTTAGCTTTCATCACCCATTTTAAATGAATTTTGCTATGCCCTTTTTTGAGGTTAGTATACTGTGCCTCTGTCTAACAGGGACACAGAAGTGATACCCAGGGTAAACCTACTATCTCCCATCCACTCATCAAGATTCCTCTTGAAGAGAGTCAATGAGGGACTCTGCCTAACCTGGACTGGGATTTTATTCCAGAGTGAAGGGAGCCTCTGGGTTATGAATCTGTCCCTCCAGCATGTCCTGTTTATTTCAGTGCTGAGGTTCAAGTCTCTCGAGCGCGTAGCTCGATGGGATTTGGATTTTCTGAGGTGCAGCATATCCATTAATTCCGGGTTGGACATGGCTTTATACGTCAGGCACAGATCGCCTCTGACCAGGCGGTATGTCACTGAGTAGTTTCACATTTAAAAAGGGTTCCCTATATCAGAGTAGCCAATCAAAAAGTTCTGCTATCAATTAAAATCACAGTAACACTAAAAGGACCGTAATTCAAATACTTAGTAAAAAAGTAAAGGTATATACAGTCATATCAGATAAATGAACATAGCACAGTGTATACAAATTCTGTATTTATAAACCAGAAATAAGTAGCATTAATATAAAATCAAACAACTATTCACTCAATCACACTATAAAAACATTTTATGACAAATTTCAATGCTTAAGAGTCCTAGCTCTAAGAAAGGGTTTAAGGAATACTTTATTATTAAGGCCAAGTGGCCTATCAGCTTGAAATTTCAGTATCCACTCCTGTTCTGAGGCTTCAGTACTATTATTTAGATTGCTCCCCCTTATTAACAGGGACAATCTCAAGCACTAAGAACTTGAACCTATGGGTGGGTCCCTCTTTCTGTACGTGCATAGCTAATGCATTGCTCTCTTTTGCATTCCTAATGTCCCGCATGTGTTCTAAGATTCTGTCTTTTAAATGTCAATTTGTCTTGCCTATATAAAAGGCAGAACACTTTACACAACAGCTAAAGTAGGCCACGTTCTCGGTAAAGCAGCCAGCATAAAAATTAGCTTCTATTACAAACCCTTTTGTGAGTGTATGAATTGTCTCCCAGCATGTATACTAGAACATGCTGTGCATCTCCTACAAGTATAGGTGCCACGTCTGTCTGATTGAGTGTATTTATGGGTACTTAGAGCTTTGTAACAAAGCTGTCTTTTAATAGATCTATTATTATTCAAGGTAAAAAAAATGGTTCTTCTCCCACTACTCATTTAGTTCCTTCACACTAGAAAGAATGTCCCAATTATTCTTAACAATATCACATACCACATGTACATTGCTGGCATAAGTCAAAGGCAGTTGGAATACTTCTCTACCTGACTCATTCCTCCCCAGAGTACTGTTCACACTAGCACTACGAGATCCTATCCCCTCGAACCCTCCCTTGTTATAATACGGTTTACACCTACCATCTCTTTCTCTCCAAGCTATATCAATCTGTCTATCTATCTCATTCTCTTTGTATCCTCTTTCCATAAATTCATGTTTGAGGGACAACAATGCTCCATGTAGTGTGTAATCATTATTATGTAAATGCATACAGCAAAATATCTGGCCTTTTAAGACATTCGATTTAGTGTGTCTTGGATGCATACTGCCATTGTGCAAGATATTAGTCTTCCTAACAGTTTATCTAAAGAGTGTGGTCGAGACTAGATGAGGAGCATCCCTACTGATCTTCACATTAAGAAATTCAATCACTATATCAGAGTATTTGTGGGTGAAGTTAGGGTGATATTATTAATATGTACTAAAACTACCTTAAGGCGTTCCTCAGTATCATGCCATAGCAAAAAAATATCATCCACGGATCGTTTGTACCATATGATAGACTCAGCAAATGCATTATTAGCAAGAACATAAGTAGTTTCCCATTGCACAAGAGATAGGTTGGCATAGCTATTGGCACAAGCAGTGCCCATAGCTATGCCAACCTTCTGTATAAAATGCTCTTCACCAAACATAAAAACATTGTTCTCTAAAATGATTTCCAACAATGCACATATTACTCTAACCTTACTTCTTTGCACATTTCTTGTGTGTAATAGCTCTCTAAGATTCTCTATACCCCAGACATTGGGGATCACTGTAAATAGTGACTCTATGTCTAAAGTGACTAACCAGCAGGGGTCCTCTAATACTTCCAAGTAAGTCCCTAAGTCATTAAGGAAATCCTTAGTATCCTTCAAAACAGTGGTACATTCACATAACACAGGATGTAAATACCTTTCAACATATATCGAGAGAGGCTCAGTAGCCCATCCCTTGCTAGACACGATAGGACGCATAGGGGGACTAACTAGGTTCTTATGAACCTTAGGTAGGCCATACATTATAGGAACCACTGGAAATTCTATGCTAAAATATTCAAATAATGGCTCAGAGATCATACCTGTCACATATAAATCAAACAGTAGAAACTGTATCTTGTCAGTAACTGCCTTGAGAGCAGTATTAGTTATTTGGCAATACGTATTAGTATCACTAAGAAGATCATCATATTGTGTATGTACATATCCTTATCTAATATGACAATACCTCCCCCTTTATTCGCAGGGCGTATTTCAATACATGTCAGACATTTAAGTTCAACTAACGCCTGTCGCACAGATGTCGACAAATTAAAAACATACATTATTGTCATTGCTAGCAAGCCTCTCCCTAAGTTGCTTCTCACATACTTCCATAAACAAGTCAATGACAGAGTTACTCGGAGGAATAAACACACTCGTTTTTTTAAAAAATCATTGCTCATTAGTGAACCCCTTGAAACATGGTTTCCAAGATTAGAGTTCTACCAAAAAATTTAAGTTCTTTAATAGCATTCACTAAATCAACCTTTTGTGCTGGTACAAAGCTTAGGCCCCTATTTAGCAAAGTCAACTGAGAATCCGTCAAAACATAGGAGGAAATATTAAAGACTAGACCTGTTTGGCCTTTTTCCATGTCCTGGTCTGCTCATCGACGCTGTGTGGACATCTTGTTTTCCCATTCAAAACTCGACTCCTGGATCTCTCTCGTATTGGGAGTGGACTGTGTAGTAAAAAAGCCCCTTGTACTTTACGAGCAGCATCTACTTCAGGTTGAGTGGCGTTCTCACTGCTGGTATAATACATATCTCGTAGTGCAGCTGTATGTTTGTTTAACAGCTGGAGGAAACACTTTTGTGGAGGAGGGCATTTCCCCTACCTCTCCACTTTTAGTTACACTCATAGTGGTATCTTGCGATCCTCTATTGGCACTATTGAAAATCGGCTCATTAGCATGTGTGGTGGCATTAACCGCTGCTCTTGGTGTGGGCTGAGGCAAACCATTAGCCTCAGCCACTACACTGTTATCATAGCCATGCCTACTTCTTGTACCACGTTTAGTTACATCAGTATTGTTACCGTCTCGATTCCAAAAGAAAACGTTGCCGGTTTTAAAATCATTAAGGTCTCTATGTATCTTCTGGATCTTAGTAGTAGAGAGTCTTTTTTCGTACATAGAGATCTGATCATGCAAATTGTCAAGTTTATCAGCAAGGATGTCAACAGGATAACTATCCAGTATCTCATTCTGTATTACGTGTATATCTCTCAGCAGGTCATCTTCTTCTGGTCTAAAAAAGTCCACCAAGAGCTGCATATATTTAGTGCTGCATTCAAGATAGAGAGTTTGCCAGTGCCTTAAGTGCTCAGGATATGTTTGCCCATAACTGGGCATAGTTAACACACGGAGTCCTCTGGGTGCAATATTTAATTGGAGAGAAGCCTCCAAGTGAAAGCGCTGCCACTGCAGACGCTTATATTTGTAGAACTTATTCTCAAGCGCTCTATAAGATTTTAAAAAGCTCTCTTGCTGGTTACAGTCAATAGTTTGCAAACCTTGTTGTGAAAGCATATCCCCTGACAACAGAGGATTCATTTGAAGGTTCATTAGAGAGTTGAACCAGTCGCTCATTCTTTTTCCACTGTCTTTATTACTCATAAGCCCCACATTTGTGGCTGCTTCTGTAAAAGGTGTTGATCCAATTCCTTCTGCCATGTCCAGATGAGGGTGACAAGTAGAAGATACAAAAAAGCTGAATCCCTCAGCACTGGATAAAGTAACGAATGAAAAACTCCAAATAACAGAGAAACAGAAAAAACATGTTGGTCACACAGAGCAGATAACTTTAATCACACAGATAGTAAGTGCTTTCAGGGAATCTTTCCGCTTCATCAGACTAACAGCAAATACAGACAGTTTCACATTTAAAAAGGGTTCCCTATATCAGAGTAGCCAATCAAAAAGTTCTGCTATCAATTAAAATCACAGTAACACTAAAAGGACCATAATTCAGATACTTAGTAAAAAAGTAAAGGTATATACAGTCATATCAGATAAATGAACACAGCACAGTGTATACAAATTCTGTATTTATAAACCAGAAATAAGTAGCATTAATATAAAATCAAACAACTATTCACTCAGTCATAATATTAAAACATTTTATGACAAATTTAAATGCTTAAGGGCCCTAGCTCTAAGAAAGGGTTTAAGGAATACTTTATTATTAAGGTCAGGTGGCCTATCAGCTTGAAATTTCAGTATCCACTCCTGTTCTGAGGCTTCAGTACTATTATTTAGATTGCCCCCCCCTCTTATTAACAGGGACAATCTCAAGCACTAAGAACTTGAACCTATGGGTAGGTCCCTCTTTCTGTACGTGCATAGCGAACACAATGCATTCCTAATGTCCCGCATGTGTTCTAAGATTCTGTCTTTTAAATGTCGATTTGTCTTGCCTATATAAAAGGCAGAACAATTTACACAATAGCTAAAGTAGACCATGTTCTTGGTAAAGCAGTCAGCATAAAAATTAGCTTCTATTACATACCCCTTCTGTGAGTGTATGAATTGTCTCCCAGCATGTATACTAGAACATTCTGTGCATCTCCTACAAGTATAGGTGCCACGTCTGTCTGATTGAGTGTATTTATGGGTACTTAGACCTTTGTAACAAAGCTGTCTTTTAAGAGATCTATTATTATTCAAGGTAAAAAATGGTTCTTCTCCCATTACTCCATTTAGTTCCTTCACAGTAGAAAGAATGTCCCAATTTCTTCTTAACAACTAACCCTTTTTAAATGTGAAACTGTCTGTATTCACTGTTAGTCTGATGAAGCAGAAGGATTCTGTGAAAGCGCTTACTATGTGTGATTAAAGTTATCTTCTGTGTGACCAACGTGTTTTTTTCTATACCTACTCATATTATTTGATAGAAATAGTCTGCAATATATGAACTTTTGTGTGGCCCAGATTCATAGCTAGATAATCTGGCATCCTGAGCAGTCCCCAGAAGTGGCATCCCTTATAGGTTCATAGGTAGGTACTAGGCTATCAGTCCTAGGGCCTATGCAAGCCTAGCCATAATGATTCCCTGGCTATTGCTTCCCATAAATATTTACTTTTCTGGACCCCTGTCTAGCAGGCCTACTGATGTGATCCCCAGGGTGAATTTCCTATCTCCCATCCAATCATCAAGGTTCCTCTTACAGATGGCCATCGAGGTGCTCTGCCTGACATGTATGGGCAGCCTATTCCAGAGTATGGGGAGTCTCTGGGTCAGGAACCTATCCCGCCAGCATGTTCTATTCATCGTGATGACAAGGTTAAGATCCCTGGAGCATGTGGCTCAGATGGATTGGAATTTCTTTAAGTGTAGCATGTCCAACAGCTCTGGGTTTGACATGGCCTTGTATGTTAGGCAGAGATCGCCTCTGAGTAGGCAATATGCGATTGAGTATAGCTGTAGTTTCTTTAGACGGTCAGCATAAGGCATCTGCATTAGGCCTGTGATTCTTTTTGTGAGGTATTTCTGTGGTCTTCCTAGTTGTTGCAGATGTCTTGTGAGGTACTTATCACACGGGGCATTGTATTGTATAATGGATCTAATAAGGGATGAGTACAGAGGGACAATGACCTCCTTTTTTCTGGATGAAAAGCCTTTGGTGATGAGGTGCGCCACGTAGAAGGATTTTCTAACTGTTGTGGCTATGTGGTTATCAAAGGTGAAACCACTGTCCACCTGTGTCCCTAGGTCTCTTATCACACTTTTGGTGTTTATTGTACACCTATGTGGTAGTTCACAGGTATGTGTTTTTTCCCAAAGGGGACAACTATACTTTTTTTTGGCATTTAGCTTGAGTCCATGGATCTGGCACCAGGCATCTGTTTCGGTAAGGCCCTTTTGTAGTATATCCACATAATTTGGGGATTCAGTAATGGCTGCCGGCTTGCAGTCATCTGCAAACTTTGTAAGCTAGAGTCCCTTAGTGTTGGCCTATACTTCAGAGAAGTAGATGCCAAATAAGAGTGGTCCCAGGACAGAACCTTGCGGTACACCACTTGTCACTTGTCTGGATTTGGAGTCGGCTACTTTTACAGTGTGCGCTCTGTCAGTAAGCCAGTTTGCAACCCATCGAGTGATGTAGGGATTAATGCCCAGCTTAGTAAGTTTATCTATGATTCCAGAATGGGGTATAGTGTTGAAAACCTTGGCAAGGTCCAAGTAGGCTGTGTCAACCACCTTACCCTCATCCATGGCTCTGGAGACTGATTTGAAGAAGTCAATCAGTTTCAGGAGGCAAGATCGGGACTTCATGAACCCAACTGGGTGGGGTCCAGTGTTTGAAGGTTGCCAATGTCTTTTATTATGTTGGGTTAGGTAGTTAATTAGCTGATGGTGAATACATTTTTCCATAACTTTTGCTAAGGGTGATAAGAGAGCTATAGGCCTGTAGTTGGAATACTCAATGGAGTTTCCACCTTTATGTAGAGGAATGATGTGGGAGATTTTCCAGATGTCTGGGATGGTTTCTTCATTTATGGTTCTGTTTATAAGGATGGATACAGGATAAGCAACTGCTTTGGCTGCTTTTTGTAGATATTCAGATGGTATTTGTTCTGCAGAGGGGGTACATGGCTTAAGTTTATGTAAAAGTTTTTGGATATACAAGGTAGCGATGGGTTTAATTTGGAAAGTTGGGAGAGTATTAGGTAGAGATATTTGGAGATTAGAGTTGTTTGTGGACAGTTGACAGGCAAGAAATTTTATGGTGTCGGTGAAGAAGGTATTGAAGGCATTGGCAGTTTGAAGGGAGGTATTTTTATCTGCCTCTAGAGGGGGTGGTGTACTGGAGTGCCCTGGGTGAAGGAGTCTATTAATGTTAGACCAGAATTTTTGTGGATTGTTATGGTGCGATTGCTGAAGCTTACAATAGTAGATTTTTTTGTCAGTCAATATAGCTTTTTTAGCAGTATTCCTTAGCTGTTTAAATATTTGTCATTCTGAGATATTTTTGGATGCTCTCCACTTGGTCCACAATTTATTCCTAAGCAATATGAGTTGGCGTGTTTCTTTTGAAAGCCAGGGGGCAGGTTTGGACTTCATTCTGATAGAACGTTTAGGAGCATGCTTATCAAGGATAGTTAAGAATTTAGAGTTGAAATATTTAACTGCCTGCTCAAGAGGGAGAGTTTTTAGTGGGTACCAGTTACAGGCATTACGTTCATTTTGGAATAACACAGAGTTAAAATTTTGTTGGTTCGATAGATCTTGTAAGTAGGGGTGTTAGAGATGTCATTCTTTTGTCTTATAATGTAAGTTAACATGTGATCATTTAAGTCATCTGGTAGAGTACCTACCTTGTAATTTTGTTGTTGCTTATTAATGAGTATCCAGTCTAAGATACTCTCTTTGTTGTTGCTACTATTTTATTTATTTATTTATTTATTTTGACTCCTCTGAAGAAGAAGTAGAAGAAGAAGAGGAGGAGGAAATAGGTGGAGTTGAAGACGAATGGCAGCGCCTCAAACAATGTGTGTAAGGACTACAGAACTGATATGTGGCTGAGCCAGGTATGGAAATAAGGTACATAAGGAAAGCTGGTGGTGGAATGCAGAAGTCCAGGAAGTCATCAAAAGAAAGAAGGAGTGCAGGAAAAAGTGGGAGATAGAAAAGATGGACCAGGCTAGAAAAAATACTGGTTGGCTAACAAAGCTAAGAAAGGAGTTGCAATAGCAAAGAATAGGGCATCAGAGGCACTCTACCAACTTCTGGAAAGTGGCTCAGTAGGTGGTACAAAGAAACTATATCAGGCTGCAAGGCAAAGACAGAAAGATAAAGAAGATAGTCAGACATTCATAAGGGATACCAGTAACATCCTGCTCACCAATCCACAGGACATCAAAGGCAGAAATAGGAATATTTCCAGCAGCTTCTGAATGAAGAAACCCCTACAGAAGCTGTATTGCCCCAGAAACAGCTTACAATGAGAAATGAGAGAAGAGGAGGAGCCCACCCTACAAGTAAGAACAGCACTAAGGAAAATGAAGTCAGGGAAAGCAGCAGGCTCAGATGAAGTGACAGCAGATATGGTAAAGATGCAGGGTGAGATGGGGAGAAATGGCTCCTGAGGGTACTCATGGCAGTGTGGAGAGAAAGGTGTATCCCAGATGATTGGATAATAAGCATACTCATGCCAGTGTACAAGAACAAAGGGGATATCAACAACTTTGGGCAGTACAATGGCACCAAACTCCTATCACATTGCATGAAAGGTCTGGAGAGATTGATTGATAAAACGGTTATGCAAAGTAGTAGAATGTAAGATGGGAAATGAGCAGATCAGCATGCAGCACTAACAAACACATGGCAGGAACTGTTGGTGCTCATCAGGAATGGGACTATGCTAGCTGGGTAGCTACTCCATACTGACATGCCCAGTAGGATCAGCAAGGCCTGGTTACACAGGTGTAAGCCAGTGCTAACAGCTGAATCTTCCAGAATTATGTATCACTAATAATTGATTGCATTTCCTCCCACATTCCAAAGACATGCAGTAGGTGGATTGGGCACTCTAAATTAGTCCTAGGTGTGAGTGTGTACGTGAGTGCGTGGTATGCCCTGTAAGGAGGGTTAGGCATGGGGCTAGCAACACGATCCCATAAAAACATAACCACTACAGAACAATGAGTGCCTGGAAAGTGCTCATTGCCTGAGGTACCAAATGGCATGAATGGAACTGAGAAAGAGAGAGAGTAATTGGTTGCACAGTCATTAGCCAGGTCTAATTTTCTTAACATTCTTTTTAATTAATTTTGGCTGGAGTCTCTATGCTGTGAAGTCGTGTATTGGCACAATATTAAATGGTTTGCATACACAATCTTGCCTACAGTAAACAAAGCTGGCAGTAAGAAACTGTATTTGTCTTTGGTGTGGAACTCATAAGAATAAGGACACTCAATCCAGACAAAATGTGTGAAATGAACACTTTGTTGAAAATATCCCATCTGAACCCAAGTTCACTGACTGATGGAAGCGACCTACCTCAGAGTTAGTGATCATGGAGTATATTATGTTGTGTCTGAGTGTGCAATGAGTGACGTGTCTGCATGGATGATATGTAGGTATGTAGTTTGTTTACTTGTTTAATTTATTCTCCATCAGAGAATAAATAGATAAGAATTCCTGAATCCAGTTTTAGGAATTCTAGCTGGCCTAGCACTTCAGACAATCTTAATGTGTAGGTTGAATAACAGAGACTCTGCTCTTCCTGAAATGGATTATTAGGACTTTGATCACATATAATTTTCATCTCTAGTGAGATTGCTTTACTTGTAACTACAGCAGGCTACATTTTGTACATTTACTCAAATTAATATATAGCCCTGACATGAGCATTGCATTTTGTTGATGCTGACTTAATTACAACCTGATTTATTATTAACAATATCATATCAACAGTCTATAAGACACAGTAAGATTACTGTGGCACAGTGAGCCCTGTACCATTGCAAGTGCTTTGCTACCTTTAATAGAACCTATCATAATTATCCACATTATTTACCGTATTATGCTTTTATTCTTGATGTATTCACTTTTGTTACCTTGTGCATTATATGTCTTAAAAGACAGGCATCATAAACAGCACAACAGTGAAGCCACTAAAATCACGTGCTTATTGTAGCATGATTTTGTCTTTATCACTTTTGTCATTTTTTAAATTTCTACCTTTTTATTTTTTTTTCTGTTGAATTAGCTCAGTCTGATTATAACTTTTTACCTGTATGATTGCTGATAATTTTAGCATATATGATTTGACATGTCCTGCTTCCATTCTGTTGTACTCACAACATCTGGCAGAATCAGAAAATTCAGGTTGCACAATGCTGCATAGGTTAAGGGGCATGGTTAGTCAGAGTTTTATGGTTTTCAACTGATGTGTGCTTTCAACAGAAAAGCAGTCAAGCTCCAGAAGTAGTCACAATGAGAAATATAAAACATAGTTGCTATTGTCAAAACAAAGTGCTACAGAAGTTCTAGAAAAATATGTAATAGATTGCAAAGGTTTGAGAAAATGCAATTGACAGCTTCAACATGGTCTCAAGCTGAAGAGTTCCAAAAATATTTACAGATGTCAACAGAAAGAGCAAAAACAAAAACCTCTTACTTCCCTTAAGAACTCTGCTCAAACAGTTCAGAACGTGAAACAGCAAACAAAAAGAGCAGGGTCCACACAGGCCAATATAATCCAGCAATTTTATTATAAACAGATGTGAGTGCTTTCGGGTAGATCCCTAATTCAGACAACTGCATGCCCGAAAGCGCTTACATCTGTTTATAATAAAATGACTGGATTATATTGGCCTGTGTGGACCCTGCTCTTTTTGTTTGATGTCACCAGAAAGACATGATGGCGTAGTGAACGCTGGGAGTGAGAGTAACCAACAATATAAAATTAAATTTGCTTCTTAGAAGTGATGGTTTGAAAAAGGCAATGAACACAGCATTAAAAGGCAAGCATTTAGCAAGTGAAAAGAAGCATTATTTCCAGTTGTTTATATGCAACCTGTTGATGGAAGTGACATTGGACAATGTCCAAAACCATGCTGCGCTACATAATTCCACATCACCAGTATGAGACAGAACACTTGCTTTTCTTGCCAATATGAAAATGGACTGGTATTCTGCCAAAAAGTGCCACTGTTAGATAAGTATGCTTTATGCAGTCTGGAGACAAATCCAGGCTTTCTTATTAAACGTTAGACCACGTAAGCAGAGTGAACTAGAAAGGAATGATTTATCAGATGTCCAAAGAATCACTGCTGTACAAGTTTAGTATTCATATTAATGTGTTAGAAGCTAGTACAAGCAGAGGGCATAATAAACAAAAGATGGATAAAGGGATGTAATTTCATATTTTTGTCTGCTCCTTATTACTTAGCAGCCTGATGAGGCAAAGTGATTCTTTTCCTTTCTATGTTTGATATGCAGTATGCTGTTCCTCTAGCAAGAAAAATGTGTATTTTAGATTGACTCATTCAATAGTGGTACAAACAAAACCACAGATGGATGCAGAAAATAATGTTATAACAATATTTATACAGGTGAACAATTTTATAACAATTTTTAATAATTCTTAAAAGTCGATTTATTTTAGTCATGTGACAAAGATACAGTATAAGAAGTGGTTGTGATTGGTTAAAACTTTTTAGTTTAATAAAGCCTTGGAAAGATTCTAGAATAAAAGCTCTTACGGAAGTGTGACATTTTGGTTTTGCTTTACAGTGAATTTTTATTCATTTATTAAAGTCTGGTTTATTTTCCACATATAGTTGTGATTATGTTTGTTCATTTTTGAAGTGTGAATTCTATAGTTCATTGCAATTTTTTTGCATTTCTTTGTATTTGTCACTTAGTAATGTTGCCATACTGTGTATAAGTATTTTCTTTTGAAACATGTCTATATGCAGTGTCAAATAATCTTGCCACTTCTTACTATTCTTGTAAATTCTTATGCTACAAGACTCATTAAGTATTTTGTTTTACTAAGTACCACTGTCATTGTAACTATCAACTACTGATTCTGTAACTAGCACATTATACATTAATCTTATTGTGTAACATTGCCGTAGAAATTTTAAAAAATCTTGTAATTAGTAAAACTAGCTCCTATTTTCTTACTGCACCACTGATTCATTTCTTGTTTTGAGCAACTACACATCTCTAAGATGGAGGTCATCATATATTTCATGCTCCACCTTCCACCTTGATTGTAGTAATACTGATTATTGGGTAAGTTTAAAATATCACAGCCAGCATTCATTTGCATAAAGTCATTAGGAAAGCAACTAAGTTTTAAGCACAAACACATTATTTTTATTCTACCAGTCAAAACGTGCACAATGAAAGTTGGGAAATAGAAGAAAGTCTGTGACCTGCTTTGGAAAGGGAAATGGGGTCTAAGGTCTGATGCCACCTTTAGCCCTGCAATTCACATTGTTAATAAATGTGTAAAACTTACTAGAACAAAATTGGGGTTACATGTTCCCTTACAATCAATATATTTTATAACACTGTTTTAGTATGATTCATATCACAGCTGTTGAAAATTAAATATGCATGAATCCTGATTAATTCTTGTGATGCCATCTGAGCATTACACAAAAGGAAATATGCACAAAGCCTGAATAATTCCTGTGATGCCATTGCACACACTACACAACACAATTTCCTGATCTTTGTTCTGCTGGATATACGATATATAGATTCTATGAGCTGATAACTTCTTCTGATTTATCTCTTTATAATACAAACGTGCATATATTTATTATAAAAGGACAGGCTGACGATATTATGCAAAAATGACAGTCAATGCTTTGCCTTTGGATCTTTTTGAGTAAAGAAGGCAAATATGACTAACTGCTAACTTCAATAAATGTGCAGTATCAATAAACGAGTAGTATCAATAAATGAGCAGTATCAATAAATGAGCAGTATCAATAAATGTGCAGTATCAATAAATGAGCAGTATCAATAAATGAGCAGTATCATTAAATACGCAGTATCAATAAACGAGCAGTATCAATAAATGTGCAGTATCAATAAATGAGCAGTATCAATAAATGTGCAGTATCAATAAATGAGCAGTATCAGTAAATGAGCAGTATCAATAAATGTGCATCAATAAACGAGCAGTATCAATAAATGTGCAGAATCAATAAATGAGCAGTATCAGTAAATGAGCAGTATCATTAAATATGCAGTATCAATAAACAAGCAGTATCAATAAATGTGCAGTATCACTAAACAAGCAGTGACAATAAATGTGCAGTATCAATAAATGTGCAGTATCAATAAATGAGCAGTATCAATAAACGAGCAGTATCAATAAATGTGCAGTATCAATAAACGAGCAGTATCAATAAATGTACAGTATCAATAAATGAGCAGTATCAATAAATGTGCAGGCAGTTTCACTGGAAACAGAGTAACAAAAGCTGCATATGTGCAAAATGCAGATGACAAATACGATCTACTCGAATAGATTGAGTCTAACTTCATTATGCACAAGGTCAGTGGAGTGATGCAGTCACTCATTAGTTTTATGAGCCACTCCTATGAACGGAGCACAAGTAACAGTACTTACATTACTCCTTTTGGCAGAAGTGACTATCTGGACATAAATTGAGTGTTTTCTGTCAGTCGCCACATTACTGGCAAACACTGACCTCCTCATGCTCACTGCTTCAATACTCCCAATGTAGCATAAGGAATGCAGAATTACTGTAGTGCTGTCCGTCAAATGAAATGTCAAACTGTAGTCCTATTAACATATCTAGATGTCAGAGATGTAATGTTTTTTAAACTAGTAGAGTTTTCTTATTAATTATTTCCACATTATCTTAATATATTTCAAAACAACCATAGCATATTTTATTATGGCATCATCACATAAACATTTTTTCATTATTACCTCTGTATACAGTTATCTCATTTTCTTTATTATCCAGTTTTGATCACAATCCAATATTGTTATTGTACTAGACTTTAGCAACACATGTAGACATCTGTCATTTCAAATAACATTTATATACTTTCTTAACTACATTAATAATCTCTTAAATTCAACAAATAATCTCAGAATTTTAACTATCTCACTCTTCATTGCTTAATTATTTAATAACATTATATTAAAAACCTCTAATTCATCTAGAGTTAAAAAGAAACATTTAATAGTCTATTTACCCTCTGCAGTCCTTCACTTAACATATTTTGTCATCACTTCCCTTACTCATTTTTGACTTATCATATATATTCATATTTCATGTCCAAATAAAAATCTTCATCTGTAAATTTATAACTAATTATTCCTTACGCTACTGTTTTCTTCAATTTGTTTTTCATTGTTGCCTTCTTTTGGAATTCTATAACTTAATTTTCTTAAAACTCTTATAAATAACATTTTCACTGTATTCAGTTTCTTCTTTTAGAATTTTCTCTAGTTTTTGAATGTATTTCTACTTTTTTCCTTTTTTGTTTTCCAGAGTAAAATTGAATATATTTAAAATGTTTCCATATTACTGCAGAATGTCTAATAATTTACTTTTTAATGTCCATTAGTATAGAATATATACACAAACTAAATAAAATGAAACAGCTAATAAGACAGTCTTTATTAATATATTTTTCAAGGACATGGTGTAAGCTCATCACTTTAACATGTCTGAATTCATCTTGTTCAGCTTTTCTCCAGTGTTGTTAACCCAACTCTCTTTCTGTAAACCATACGCTTCATGTCTTAATCGATGTTCAGAAAATCAAATTCTTCACTGTTGAGCTCTTTCTCCAAAAGTCTTACACTTTCTTCTATAAATCCTAACTTGTCTTCCAATAAATTTGAAGTATACGGCACATAATTGCTGTCCTTCACATTATCATCATCATAATTATCAACCCCTTCTTCCCATTTTCTATATGGGGTCAGGGTGTTAACTATTGCCATCTCTCTCGATTTAATGCCACACACTCATGCTTGATTGCTGCAGATCTTCTCTCACACAATCCATCCACCTCTTTGCCGGACATTCTCATTTCCTCTTTCCTTCTTCCTGTCTGTCCCACATCTTCACCTTTCCTGCACCTGTGTCCGAACCACTGTTATCTGTGCTCTTTGACCTTTTCTGCAATTGGAGCTACTTTGACTTCTGCTGTTATGTCCTCATTCCTTCATCTGTCCCACATTGTGCATCCTACTACCCATCTCAGGTACTTCATCTCCATCACCGCTAGTTTCCTCATCTGCTCTGCCTTATTATCTGGTTAGGTTTCTGTACGATACAGTAGTACTGGTCATATCACTGTCTTGTATACCTTACATTTCAGCTTCTTTGGCATTCTTTTGTCATACACGACACCTGACACTATTCTAATTCCTATCCTTCACAGTCACAACAAAATTATCTGCATAAGTCATGAATACTAGCATTTAAACATTTTTATCCATGTTAACAGCAAATAAGTTGTTTCTTTGTAGATGCTCCTTATAACCACGTTATATATCAAAGTGAACAGCACTGGAGTAACAGATATCTTTTCTTAGTAGCACTATTCATTTCAATTTCCCTACCTAACCATCTATTTACCAACAGAATAACATAGTTGCGTTACATGTACTTCCTGCTAAGCTTATAAACTTTATGAATGAAACAAAATCCACGTCAGCAGAACCAGCAGCAAAGAGTACAATATTAAGTGTTTTATTAACATCCACTTTTCGTTCAAGAAAACTGAACTTCTTCAGACAAACATCAAAAGGTAACAAATGTAAAAAAACTCCTTAAATACACAATTAACAACACATGGTACATTTGAATGGACCAACCAACTGGTTAAAACTCACTGACATCAATGTGTGGGATAAAGCTGATCTCAAAGCTTCTTAAAGAGCTACTACATACAAAAGTCAGATCTTTACAGATTGTGTTTTGAAATCAAACAACTAACCAAAATGAAATAAAAAATTATCAATGAAAATGTGTCTAAACATAAAATGTTTAAAACCAAGAAAAACGAAACATAATAAATGGAACCAATTTAATAACTTAAAATAAGAAGTAAAACATGAAAAATGGTAAGTCATGAATGGAAAATAAAAATAAAAAGTAATAAAATTACCTCTGCATACTTCTGAGTTTCAAACTGCAAACTAAACTTACTCTGTCATTAAGACCTGGAGGTCTGTATGAACAGAGTTTCAGCTGCCAAATCACTTCTAGGTGCTCTAATAATAGTTGAAAAGGACCCCCCCTGATGTCAAAGGGAACCTGTCCTAACACCCTAAAAGTAAAACTGTGCTGAGGGTGGTCATTAACATGTTTCGCCAAAGCGTTTTCACACTTATTTTTCCTAATACAATATAAATGCTCATAGATTCTTTCGTTAAAACCTCTGTCAGTCTTGCCCACATAAAACGCTGGGCAAGACTGGCAGCAAGCTAAATAAACAACCGATTGAGATTTACAGTTGAATCTACCAACAGTGGAAAAAGAAGACCCAGCAGTTTTAAATCTGGAACCAGTGGCAATGTGCCTGCACATGTTGCAACTCTCACATTTGAAAGTGCCCTCTACTCTGACACGAGTGTCCTTTTTTGTTTCTAATATCCGTTTGAGGTTATCACCCCTCCTGTATATAAAACTAGGCAAAGTACCAAACCTGGCTTGTAAGGCATCGTCACAACAGAAAATACTCCAGTTCTTGACAAACACCTCCTTAATTAAGTGAATCTCAGCACTGTAATTAGTGATGAAAGAAATAGAAGTGTCGACTTTCTTGTTGTCTACAAAGACTTCAGGCATAACTGGAGGTGAATGTTCTAGTGGACAACTTGTGAACAAACTGCTTTGTAAAATAGGTTTATAAACACCCCCATACCTTTTAGTCTGGACCTCAGTAACCAGGTCGTGAATAAACTTGTCTGGGTAACCTCTGTGTAGAAACAATCCCTTAATAAACTCACATTCTTCTAAAAAGGGTTCATCGTCTGTTACCATTCGAAAGCAGCACAAGTTGCCCCTTGACTACCTCTCTTTTTTGGTGCCCAGGGTGGGCACTAGTGAAGTGTAACATGGTGTTAGAATAGGAATTCTTACGAAATATTTTGGCCTTAAAGCTACCAGCAGAAATGTCTTTGTATAAGTCTACATCCAGATAAGAAATTCTAGAATCAGACTCTACAAATGTAAAATTCAAAAAAGACGTGCTGGAATTGAGATGGTCCATGAAAGTCCCCACATCATTAGTTGAACCTTCTGTCAATATAAAGATGTCATCCAAAAATCTGGTATAAAAATCAATTTTGAACTGACTGTTACGATTACCAAAGACATATCTGTATTCCCATTCAGTCATTACGGTGTTGGCAAAACTTTTGAAACTCAGAAGTATGCAGAGGTAATTTTATTACTTTTTATTTTTATTTTCCATTCATGACTTACCATTTTTCATGTTTTACTTCTTATTTTAAGTTATTAAATTGGTTCCATTTATTATGTTTCATTTTTCTTGGTTTTAAACATTTTATGTTTAGACACATTTTCATTGATAATTTTTTATTTCATTTTGGTTAGTTGTTTGATTTCAAAACACAATCTGTAAAGATCTGACTTTTGTATGTAGTAGCTCTTTAAGAAGCTTTGAGATCAGCTTTTTCCCACACATTGATGTCAGCGAGTTTTAACCAGTTGCTTGGTCCATTCAAATGTACCATGTGTTGTTAATTGTGTATTTAAGGAGTTTTTTTACATTTGTTACCTTTTGATGTTTGTCTGAAGAAGTTCAGTTTTCTTGAACGAAAAGTGGATGTTAATAAAACACTTAATATTGGACTCTTTGCTGCTGGTTTTACTGATGTGGATTTTGTTTCATTCATCTTAGTTTGTTTCAACTTCTGTTGCTTCAGTTAGTTTGTTTTGTATCCATTGCCAGTAGCTTCAACCGGCAGCATTCAACTAGCATTTATGGAATTGGAAGAAGGTGCTTGTTTGGACAATTCTGCACTGGTTTATTTCACTAATATGGTTAAAAAACTCAATGAATGGATGGATGTGCTTTCCCAACGTTTGGATGGGCTAGTAGCAGTCAAGGGAAATGCTGACAATTTGGCGGAAGATGTTCTTGGAGTTGGTTTGGCTTCTGAGGCGACAGCTGACACCAGTGATGGGTCGAATGACCGTGAGGACAGTGGAAGTTCCACCTCAACTGTTTCAAGGGTTCCTGTACATCCTAGACCTACCGGTGAACGTCCCAGGACCAGTTCATCTCTGAGCCGAACTGGAGACTCACTGAATGTTACATCTTGGTTGAATGAGCAACTCCCAGTTTTTGAGAACAGGAACGGGTTTGTGTCTATTGACACAGGGACATCAGAAGCTCCTTTAGTGGACTTTTTGAAGACCTTGGACCACAAATCTTTAAAGGTAAAGAAGCTTCAGTTAGAGATTTCCTATTTTAATGAATGTAAAAAAGTGGGGGTTGTGCCAAAGGGCTTGCGCTCTTGGCAGTACCCCACTGGACTGATAGCTGGTTCCGAATTCCATAGTGAGCTGATTTGTTTGTTTGATAGACATGGACATGAGTTAATGGACTTAATGGCCAAATTTTATCAGAAATTTATAGACCAGTTGAGTGCTGAAATTGAAACTTTGGATACCAATATTAAGTCACATGTAGATTTTAACAGGTATAATTATGAGTATAAACTAATTTTTTCGACCATAGACCAACAGATATCCCGTAATATGGAGATGAAAATGAAAAAACTGAAAAGAGACATAGATGCATATAATAAACAAACTGCATATCCCCCCCATTCTCAGAGTGTTGGCGACAGTCTAGGTGCTCCTGTTAACCTGACTCACGGGGTTATGAGGCAGACAGCTAGACCTAGTAGGTCGGCCACTGGAGAGGATGTGGAGGATGTTGTTCCTACAGAAAATTTTGTGACTGATGGTGGCAGGGATGAGGAGGTTTCTCGTTCTACACCGTCTTTTTCCTCGAACCGGGGACAGAACCATCAGAGGTTTTACAACACGAGAAGCTATCACAGGAACAACAGCAAGAAGCCTTTTCAGAAGTAATGAGAAGGACAAAACCTGACATTATTAGTAACAGTTTTGGAGATTTGTTTGTTTACAACTATTCGAGTTTTACAATCACTGTGGAGATGTCTGATTTATTTTCAAAAGGTTTCACTTTTGTCCCATGGAGACATTTTAATCTAGCACACACATTGCTTGATTTAAAGTTGTTTATACGTAAGTTGACTTTATTGTTAATTTTTGGTAATACTGTTTTAGACAAAAAAACTTTGAGAGTTCCAAGTACATTTAACCCCCCTATCCATCCTTTACTTTTTTTATTTGAACATTTGTGTGAAAGCGAAATTAGAAACGTAGTCAACTGTTGTAGGACACTTCCGAACAAAAACTTGACTGATGACGAAGTTGACTTGTTGGACACTTTAAAAAGTTTACCTGTCGGGATTCTTAAACCTGACAAGGGGGGTGGTTTAGTACTAATGGACACTTGTCATTATGAAAACTGTCTTACCCACATGTTATTGCAGGATGCTTATACACTGTCTAGCATTAACGAATTGAATGCAGCGTATAGGTGCATCCATGTGTTCTTGAATGATTTGTTTTTAGAAAATGTTATAGAACAAGATGTGTTGAAATATTTGACTGTTTCGTTTCCCAAGATTCCGACAGTTTTTGGATTACCCAAGATCCATAAAGATGTCCACAACCCTCCCATGAGGCTATTGGTTAATGCTAGGGGTTCAATCACTTACCCGATAGCCAAATACGTGGACAATATACTGAAAAAATACGTTGAAAAGGAAACACACATTTGTAAAGACTTTTGGGCTTTTTTAAAAGCCATGAGGGCTTTAGAATTTAAGAGAGGTCATAGATTTGTGACAATAGATGTAAAAGACCTTTATACGTCTATCCCTCATGCTACAAGGATCGACTGGGTCACTGACCGTTTATTGTATCATAACACTAGCAGTGTAGAAATCAGATTGGTGCAGGAATTGTTAGATGTCATCTTGAAGTTCAACTTTGTAATATTTGGGGGAGAAATATATTTACAGAAGACTGGTGTAGCCATGGGCTCACCAGTAGGGGCCAGTTTTGTCAACATCGTAATGGCTGAATGGGAATACAGATATGTCTTTGGTAATCATAAGGGTCAGTTCAAAATCGATTTTTATACCAGATTTTTGGACGATATCTTTATATTGACAGGAGGTTCAATTAATGATGTGGGGACTTTCATGGACCATCTCAATTCCAGCACGTCTTTTTTGAATTTTACATTTGTAGAGTCTGATTCTAGAATTTCTTATCTGGATGTAGACTTATACAAAGATTTTTCTGCTGGTAGCTTTAAGGCCAAAATATTTCGTAAGAGTTCCTATTCTAACACCATGTTACACTTCACTAGTGCCCACCCTGGGCACCAAAAAAGAGGGGTAGTCAAGGGGCAACTTGTGCACGCTGCTCGAATGGTAACAGACGATGAATCCTTTTTAGAAGAATGTGAGTCTATTAAGGGATTGTTTCTACACAGAGGTTACCCAGACAAGTTTATTCACGACCTGGTTACTGAGGTCCAGACTAAAAGGTATGGGGGTGTTTATAAACCTATTTTACTAACCAGTTTGTTCACAAGTTGTCCACTAGAACATTCACCTCCAGTTATGCCTGAAGTCTTTGTAGACAACAAGAAAGTAGACACATATTTCTTTCATCACTAATTACAGTGCTGAGATTCATTTAATCAAGGAGGTGTTTGTCAGGAACTGGAGTATTTTCTGTTGTGACGATGCCTTACAAGCCAGGTTTGGTACTTTGCCTAGTTTTATATTCAGGAGGGGTGATAACCTCAAACGGATATTAGAAACAAAAAAGGACACTTGTGTCAGAGTAGAGGGCACTTTCAAATGTGAGAGTTGCAACATGTGCAGGCACATTGCCACTGGTTCAAGATTTAAAATTGCTGGGTCTTCTTTTTCCACTGTTGGTAGATTCAACTGTAAATCTCGATCGGTTGCTTATTTAGCTTGCTGCCAGTCTTGCCCAGCGTTTTATGTGGGCAAGACTGACAGAGGTTTTAACGAAAGAATCTATGAGCATTTATATTGTATTAGGAAAAATAAGTGTGAAAATGCTTTGGAGAAACATGTTAATGACCACCTTCAGCACAGTTTTACTTTTAGGGTGCTAGGACAGGTTCCTTTGACATCGGGGGGGGGGGTCCTTTTCAACTATTATTAGAGCACCTAGAAGTGATTTGGCAGCTGAAACTCTGTTCATACAGACCTCCAGGTCTTAATGACAGAGTAAGTTTAGCTTGTATTTTGAAACTCAGAAGTATGCAGAGGGAATTTTATTATTTTTTATTTTTATTTTCCATTCATGACTTACCATTTTTCATGTTTTACTTCTTATTTTAAGTTATTAAATTGGTTCCATTTATTATGTTTCGTTTTTCTTGGTTTTACATTTTCATTGATAATTTTTTATTTCATTTTGGTTAGTTTGATTTCAAAACACAATCTGTAAAGATCTGACTTTTGTATGTAGTAGCTCTTTAAGAAGCTTTGAGATCAGCTTTATCCCACACATTGATGTCAGCAAGTTTTAACCAGTTGGTTGGTCCATTCAAATGTACCATGTGTTGTTAATTGTGTATTTAAGGAGTTTTTTTACATTTGTTACCTTTTGATGTTTTGTCTGAAGAAGTTCAGTTTTCTTGAATGAAATGTGGATGTTAATAAAACACTTAATATTGGACACTTTGCTGCTGGTTCTGATGACGTGGATTTTGTTTCATTCATCTTAGTTTGTTTTAACCTTTTAAGCTTATAAACTTTATGTCATGACCTTAAGGCTGTTGACTATATAATAAAATGCAAAGATTTGGGTGAATGTGATATAGAATTTTTTACCATTTCTCCAAAGCAATTGATAAAGTAGACCATAATGTATAGCAGCAAAAACCTAGAGTGATTGGTTGTATTGCCTTGAAATGGTCAAACTTTACGGAAACAACAGCTTGGCAAAATGCTGTATTAACACCATACTATATGAAGTCAGGGACCCATTCCTGGTCCTGTACTTTTTATTTTCTATTTGCAAACAATATGAAACTATATAATATTGATCGGTCCATAGTGCAGTATGCTTATGATTCTGGTTTTCTATGTTCTTTTAATAGGTTCATAGGTTCATAGGTTCGTACTAGGCTATCTGCCCTAGGGCATTTATAAGCCTAGCCAGAGTGTATGTGGCTTACACCACCCCTTAGGATGAGAATACTACGCCCTTTTAGGGTTTAGTTTACTATGCCTCTGTCTAGTAGTGACAAAGAGATGACCCCCGGGGTAAACCTACGATCTCCCATCCACTCGTCAAGATTTCTCTTGAATAGAGTCAGTGAGGGGCTCTGCCTAACATGGACTGGGATTCTGTTCCAGAGTGTAGGGAGCCTCTGGGTTATGAATCTGTCCCTCCAGCACGTTCTATTTATTTCTGTGTTGAGGTTTAAGTCACTTGTTCTCGTGGCTCTGATGGATTTGGATTTTCTGAGGTGGAGCATGTCCATTAATTCAGGATTGGACATGGCCTTGTACGCCAGGCACAGATCACCTCTGAGTAGGCGGTATGCGACTGAATAGAGCTGGAGTTTTTCAGTCGGGCAGCATATGACATATGTTTAAGACCCTTTATCCTCTTGGTGAGGAACTTTGGGGTCTTTCCAACTGCTGCAGGTGTCGGGTGAGATACATCCCAAATGGGGCATTGTACTCAATCATTGGCCTGATAAGAGAAGAGTACAGGGGCACAATGACCTCTCTTGATCTAGATGTGAAACCCTTCATGATAAGGTGGGCAATATAGAAGGTCTTCCTAACCACTTTGGCAATGTGAGTGTCAAATGAGAGGTTACTGTCAACCTGGGTCCCTAGGTCCCTGATTACCTCTTCCAGTTTAATGGATTACCACCTATGTGGTAATTTGTCGGTACCTTGTTTTTCCCAAAGGGTATGACTATACATTTTTTGGCATTTAGCTTAAGGCCATGGCTCTGGCACCAATTATCCATTTCTATGAGGCCTCTCTGAAGGATGTTTGTGTCCGCTGGAGTATCAATTATGGCCAATTTGCAGTCATCTGCGAACTTTGTCAGCCACAATCCTCCTATGTTTGCCTGTACTGAAAAATAAATGCCGAACAAGAGGGGTCCCAGGACTGAGCCCTGTGGGACACCGCTTGTGACTGGCTTAGAGTCTGACATAGCTCCAGCAACTCTGACCCTGTGGGTTCTGTCCTTGAGCCAGTTTGCAACCCATCTTGTGACATATGGGTTTACATTTAAGCTGGTGAGTTTGTCTATGATACCCGAGTGGGGTATTGTGTCAAAGGCTTTTGCAAGGTCAAGGTAGGCTGTGTGAACTGCCTTACCTCATCAATTGCCTTAGTGACTGTTTCAAAAAAGTCGACCAAGTTCAGAAGGCAGGATCTGCCCTTGACAAAGCCAAATTGGGTAGGATCCAATGTCTGTAGGTCCCCAATGTCTTGTTTATGAGTTCCATAATGATCCTCTCCATAGCTTTGCAGACCAGGCTCGTCAGGCTTATGGGCGGTAATTTCCAGGGTCTGTAGAAGCACCGCCTTTGTGAAGTGGGACCACTGTTGCCGTCGCCACTCTTTGGGTACGATCCTGTGGTAAGGCTAAGATTAAACAGCAGCCTTATGTGTGGGTTTAGTTCCTCTTGGAGTTCATGTAGCACACAGCCCGGGACACCATCCGGTCCCATTGATGCTGTGTTTTTAGCTTTAGAGAGGGCGGCTCTCTCCTGGGCATCTGAGATGTTAGGGAGGCTACACTCTGCTGGGATAGTTATTTCTCCTTTGGGGGAGGGGAGGAGAAAATTGCACTGAACCTGTCTGCCAGAATGTTGGCAATGTCAGTGGGTTCAGTGTATTTTGTGTCATTTTGGACTAACTCTGAGCATATCTGGGAGTTTCCACCCAGGTTTCTAACATAGCTAAAGAAGGCCTTGTGATTGTCTTTTGTGTCATTTACATTTTTCTCTCAAAGTTGGCCTTGGATGATTTTATGAGTGATCGTAGTTTTTGCTAGTACTGATCAGAGATGCCTTTCCTTTTAGGGATTTTGCTCTGTCATGTAGTAGCTTCCTCCTTCTGTTGTAAAGTTTGTTTATGGCTGGAGTCCACCAGACCGTCGCCTGCCTTTGGGGAATGGGTCTTGGTTTTATTTGGGATTGCATGATCCATGCATTCTTGAAGGTGCCCATAGAAGGCATTTGCAAGGGATTCAGCAGTGTGGGTTATGGTTTCCACTGGCCCAGGGGCCTTGAAAGATACCACTTCAGTCTTAAGAAGTGTAAAGTTTGCTTTTGAGAAGTTCTTCACTGTGGTCTTTTGTGCAGGGGGTGGGGGCGGGATGTGGATTTCCAGTGAGATTAATTTATGGTCTGATCTTACCAAAGAGGGATGTACTTCCGGTGTGGAGCATTTTGTCCCCGACAATGGCAGGCTATCTTTAACAAAGACCTTGCACTCTTGCTTGGCAACTACTATAAATGGGTTAGTCGCATAAGAATATTACTAAAATGAAGGAAAGGCAATGATTTTTTCTCTACAGAACAGTACTGTATTTTTTTCTTTACTGGGAGAGTCCAACTGGGCACTCCACGCTCCACATAAAATAATATTTACAATAAACAGCAAAAATTAACCATTTTAAGCATTATTTTGCAGGTAGCATTGAAACAAATATAAAAGACATTTACATATACTTTAGAAGTTATAATATTTTAATTAAGTAAAAGCCATGTTAACATTTGATAGCTGGAGATACAAGAGCAATGACAATCTACATAGGTTTAGTAAATGTATATTGTTATTAATGATGTAGGATGTCACTAGAACAGGAACAGAAAAATAAAGACGGAGGGAGGGTGTAAGCAGAAATTAGCAAGAAAAACATAAGTAGAAAAGTTCTTCTAGTGTATAGGTTGAAATAGTCACAAATTAAAAAAAATCATTAAGAGAAAGTCTCCTTAACACCTGGCTCTGCTCCTGCCTTACCCCAGCAACCATTTCTTTCTTTTCACTTCCACCTATTATACTGTTCCTACCGACTTTTCTTTACACCATGTGCTCCTACTTATATACTTCTCAGTCACCTTTCATCTTTAATTCCATAGTTATATCTCGCTACTATCCTGCACCAATCTTTTATCACTACATAATTTTACAAATATCCTGTCCAGTCTGTATTGACTTATGTATGATTATTACTCTTTTCACCTAATTATTTGATGTTAGAAATAAATTTGTTAGTTGAAATAAATCTGTTTCTTAGTTCTAAGGCCTTAACGTATATTGTACATTTTGTATTTCACTGGTCACACCACTGTCTTGTACACCTTACTTTTCAGCTTCTTTGGCATTTTTCTGTCATAGACGACACCTAACACTCTGTGCCCGTTGGCTGCAGCCCCTCTGATACTAGCTTTGACCTCTTCATTCAGACTTCCCTTCTCCTCAACCAACCCTCCCAGATACTTGAAGCTATTTATCTGCTCCACTATCTTCCCTTCTATCTCTATTCTCAGCTTCTTCTGATTTCCCTAATTTACTGCCATTACCACTGTCTTATCTGTCCTTAGTTTCATCCCATGTGCCTTCAGTTTTGCATTCCATTCTCCTATCCTTTGCTGAAGTTTTTGCTCACTGTCTGCCTGTAATGCCACATTGTCTGCATACAGGAACTTTGTTGATCTGTTCCCTCCAACCTGTTTACTAATATAGATCATCACCAAGTTAAGTTCTGGAAAGGGTTAGTCGTTGGTGTTGTATGTGTGCATGTCTATAGTTTACAATTTAGTATGTTGAAATTTAGCATTGTTAAGGTTTCAGTCTTATGAGTTTCAATCAAGTGAGTTTTCAGTATTTTGAAACTTCGATGTTATAGTCTCAGTCAAATGAATTTCAGTCAAATGAAATTTTGATCATGTGTAGTAGACCCATATATATATATATATATATATATATATATATATATATATATATATATATATATATATACAGAGAGAGAGAGGGAGGGAGTTATACACACACACACACACACACACACACACACACACACACACACACACACACACACACACACACACGCACACACAGGCAGCGCACTGGCTTGATGAGAACATTATCACCTCAGAGCAAGAAGGGAGGTTGGTATAATGGTTAATGTGTTAGACTTACAGTCACAAAGTGCAGAGTTTGACTGTCACATGGGGTAAGTGGCTTGGCGTAAAATGTCCCACAAGGACAGTTAGCCTAGTACCAATCTATGAACCTGTGGTTCATACCTCAGTTGAGGTACCTTTTGTCTAGAGTCTACACACCCTGCCTGTGTTTGCATGGGTTTTCTGTAGGTACTCCATTTTCCACCACATTCCAAAGACATGTGATAAGCAGACTTTGGAGATGCCAAATTGTTCAAAAATGTAATGCAGGTTGCCTGGCAATCTATTTCCCTTCCTTACTTGCCTAGTAAACTCTGTGGGTGATAACTGCTGTTCATAGGATCAGTGTTGGAGTGGGATGCTACTCAACAGCAATGGATGAATGATTATTACACATATGTGCAAGTATGTACATGATAATATGCATCAATGCCTCTCTCTCTGAATGTTATCAGTTTTTCATTTTTTTTTTTGTCAGATAAATCTGCATTGACCCATTAGGATGTGAAGACTTTTTCAAGTATTTGGAGGACAGCTCTGATATGATTTGGTAGAGCAGCATTTCATTTGCATAAGGTGTTAATATTTTGAAGGGGGAGTAGAGTATAGGTTCCAAAGTGAGGGAGGGTATGCATTAATAGGTTTATAGGTTCATAGGTAGGTACTAGGCTATCTGCCCGAGGGCATTTATAAGCCTAGTCAGAGTGTGTCGGTTTTCACCGCCCCATTGATTAATTAACTGATCCTCTGTCAAGCAGAGCCAATGAAGTGATCACAGGGGTGTATTTTCTGCTACCCATCCACTCGTCAAGGTTTCTCTTGAAGAGTGTTAGTGAGGGGCTCTGCGTGATGTAATTTGGACTTTTGTTCCAAAGCATGGGGAGTCTCTGTGACAGGAATCTATCCCTCCAGCATGTTATATTTATTGTTGTGGTGAGGTTTAGCTCACTAGAGCATGTGCCTCGCAGTGACTTGGATTTCTTTAGGTGGAGCATGTCCATCAATTCTGACTTGGACATGGCTTTGTAAGTCAGGCAGAGATCACCTCTGAGTAAGCGATATGCCACTGAGTACAGCCGGAGTTTTTTTCAGTCAGGCTGCATAGGACATATGTTTGAGACCAGTAATCCTCTTGGTGAGGTACTTTTGTGGTCTTTCCAGCTGTTGGAAGTGTCTTGCGAGGTACATCCCAAATGGGGCATTGTACTCTATGATGGGTCTAATGAGTGATGAGTAGAGGGGCTCTATAACCTCTTTATTTCTAGATGTGAACCCTTTAGTAATTAGATGGGCCACATAGAATGATTTCCTAACTACTTTGGCAATGTGATTGTCAAAGGAGAGATTACTATCTACCTGGGTCCCCAGATCTCTTATTACCTCTTCTGTATTAAGGGGGCTGCCACTTATGTGATAATTCGTGGGTGTTTTGTTTTTCCCAAACGGGATGACTATGCATTTTTTGGCATTTAGATTGAGGCCATGACTTTGACACCAGGCGTGCATCTTAGTAAGGCCCTTTTGGAGAATGTCTGTGTCAGACGAAAGTCAATTATGGCTCCCAGTTTGCAGTCATCGGTGAACTTGGTTAGCCATAGTCTTCCTGTGTTTGCCTGTACTTCTGAGAAGTCTATGCCAAACAGTAGGGGTCCCAGAACCGAGCCTTGTGGGACACCACTTGTGACTGGTTTAGAGTCGGACCTGGAGCCCGCTATTCTTACCATGTGAGTTCTGTCTGTAAGCCAGTTGGCAACTCATCTTGTGATGTAGGGGTTTTTGTTCAGGCTGGTGAGTTTTTCTGTAATACCCGAGTGGGAAATGGTGTCAAAAGCCTTGGCGAGGTCAAGGTAGGCTGTGTGAACCACCTTTCCCTCGTCTATGGCCTTGGTGACTGTCTTGAAGAAGTCAACCAAGTTTAATAGGCATGATCTGCCCTTAACAAAGCCGAACTGGGTCGGGTCAAGTGTTTGGAGGTTCCCAATGTCTTTGTTAATGAGTTCCATGATGATGCACTCCATAGCCTTGCAGACCAGGTGAGTCAGGCTTATGGGGCAATAGTTACCAGGGTTAGTTGTGACCCCTCCTTTGTGGAGAGGAATAACTGTTGCTGTGCGCCATTCTATGGGCACATAGCCTGTGGAGAGGCTGAGGTTGAACAGTGTGTTTAGGTGGGGGGTTAGTTCATTCTATAGTCCATGCAAGATGCAGCCTGGTCCCACTGACACTGTATTTTTGGCTTTTGAATGGGCTGTTTTCACCTGTGTGTCTGTGATTTTTGGGACAGTACACTTTTCCGGTATTGTTGTGGACCCTTTTGCAGGTGAGAGGGGGGTGAAGCTTGCACTGAATCTATCTGCCAGGATGTTGGCAATATCAGTAGGTTCAGTATATTTTGTGCTACTTTGCACTAGTTCAGTACATATCTGCAAGTTGCCACTTAGATTCTTAACATAGCTAAAGAAGGCTTTGTGGTTATCTTTTGAATCCTTGGCTATTTTTCTTTTGAAGTTAGCCTTGGATGATTTCATGAGGGACCTTAGTTTCTTACTGATACTGATCAGGGATGTCTTTCCTTCTTGGGATTTGCTTTTTCTGAACTAGTTTCCTCCTTCTATTGTATAGCCTGTTTATTGCAGGGGTCCACCAAACTGGTTTCCTTCTCTTAGAGGAGTGAGTCTTGGTTTTGCTAGGGATGGCATGATCCATGCATCCTTGTAGGTGCTCATAGAGTGCATTTGTAAAGGTTTCTGCATCTTGGGCAGCATTATCCTTTAGCGTGGGGGCTGTGAAACTTACCACCTCTGCCTTAAGTAAGGTGAAGTTTGCTTTAGAAAAGATTTTTACTGTGGTTTCCTTAGTTGGGGGTGGTGGTGGGGTGTGGACATCCAGAGTGATTAGTTTATGGTCTGATCTAACTAGTGATGAGTTGATCTCTGGTGTGGAACACCTGTCTCCCATGTTGGTGATGACCAGGTCCAATATGTTTTCACCTCTGGTAGGGGAGTTTACCAACTGATCCAGGGCATTTAAATTGATGAATTCCAGGAAGCGGTGGGCCTGGGAATTTGTACTCGAGTAGTTTTCCCAGTGAATGGTAGGGTAACTGAAATTGTCCAATATCAGGGTGTTTGGTAGGACCTTCATGTTTTCCAGTGTCTCCAGAAAGGTGGAGTGGTGGCCATGGGTCATGGAGGGTGATCTGTAGCAGGCCACAATTTGCATTGCAGATCTGACGATGTTAGTTGCACATGGATGATCTCAGAGGTATCATGCTGTGCCACTAACCTGGAGGTGTACGTATCCTTGATGAATATGGATACACCCCCTCCTTTTGTGTTTCGGTCCATGTTCTGTGGCCGAAACGTGTGATATGAGATGTAGCCCAGTAGTGCTGGAGTGCTCTGTGGAGCCTTGAACCAGGTTTCAGTTACTGCACAGATGTCAACGTTCTCCATACTGAGGAGTGCTTCGAGCTCGTGCGTTTTGAGATTTAAACTCCTGGCGTTGAGTAGCATAACCCTCAGTTTTTTGTTAATTGTGCTGTTTATGGAGGTGGATTTGACTTTTGAGCCTTGCCTAAAAAGGCGCTATGGGTGCAGCAAGAGCCTTGGCCAGTATTCGAAAGCCTAGGGGTGACAGGTGCAAGCCATCTCTTGTGAAGCAATGCGGCTTGTTGAGCATTTCATCCCAGGCGGACAGACACTGGATCCCCTTTGAATGACACCAGAAGCTTAGCTAATTGTTGAAATTGATCATTTTTTTCTTTATACTGAGGTATCATTCTTGGTGAGGGCAGGATGCTACTCAGGGTCAGGGTCATACCAGCCTGGGCTACATGATCAGAGAGCTCTTCCATGTCTCTTTTCATGTAGTCCAGGGAGATATGTCTCAGGTCATTCACACTAACATGAACAATAACAGAGTCATATTTGTACTTGTTCTGGAGTGACCTGAGTGCTTGTGTTATGTGGCGGATTCTAGCTCCGACAGGCAGCTAACTGTAACCTTCTGCTTGTCCAGCCTAGTGAGTGGGACGTCAGTGTGCCTGACTATAGAGTCACCTATTACTAGTGTGTTAGGTATGTTATTTCACCGTAAGGACTGTGATTGTGCGGCACACTCATTTTGTGTTTTATGTGTTGTCTGGTTTGTGACGGGAAGTGCAAATTGTTTGGGTGTCTGTTTTGGAGGTCTTTGATGCTTTTGCAGGTTTTTATTTAGAGCCTCTGAGTATGATTTTGTGTATTTTTTGCCAGTGCTGTTTTAGTAGGTCTGTGTGTGGCTGGAGTTGTGGTGCAAGTGTTAACCTTCTCCTCTTGACTGTCTGTTCTAGTCTTGGGTGGAAACAGCTTACCTTCCAGTTTGGCTGTATAATTGCATCTCTCGCTTATGTTAGTGTTTTGTAGTAGGAGGAGTGGGTTGTCTGTGTACATGAGGCAGTTGTAACATTGCCTCAGGATACCCAGATTCACCAGCTGGACTGGAGAGTGCACCTGAAATTGCCCTTCGGTCATGCCTGAATAGTAGGGTGAGCTGATTAGTCGCTTGGTTGGTGAGGGGTGAATAAAGAGCCTTGCCCTGCTGGGCAATCAGTGCCAGGTATATTAGTGCTTGCTATTAGGTCTGAGCAAGTGCTGGGTTGTAAGATGCTTTTTGAGTGCTTAGGTTGAGAGTTAGATTAGTTTCAAGGGAAAAACTGAAGAGGAGACTTGGTGGAACCGGGACTAATTTAACCGTAGCTAACCGGCACTGCCCGGTGCGCAAAACCGTGCAAACTCGGTTTTTATAGTAGGGAAATGAAAGAGATAACAATTAGCCCAAAATGGCCAATAAACTACTAACTTCTGGGCTGGAACCACTCCTCCAGGGACAGATAGGTTGCTCAAAGCTCCCCTCTCTCACAGGTGAGCAGGGAAACTTCCTTCTATCCAAGTAAGGTATGGGCAACTCAGAAACTAGTATCACAGCCCTGAATTCAGCACTAGCCTGAAAACTGAACTATACTAGCTTAGAAAGGTGGGAAACAAGGATTTTTTTTGTTTTTTTTTTTTGATAAGATAAGGCAAAAACAGTAAAAAATACAGATAAAACAGCTTTAAACAACTACAACCGATTAGAAAAAGCTATCGCACTTTAGTGTGTAGCCTACAACAGTTAAATAAATTATTTAAACAAAAAAATACTTTTTAAAAGTGCAGGCAGTCAAATAAGTTCAATATGTGAAAAAAAACAAGCTTTTAAATCACAATAAATGCTGGAAAATCTGCGTTTAGGGGGAAAACAGTTAAGTACAGCAAGAAAGTACAGAAAATTCTGTATCTGGACTAGGCTAGTTTCAGGAAAGGTGGGAAACAAGCATAAGTGTGGCTTTAAACCAGAACGTTGAAAGAGATGGGAAAAAAACTGCCCAAACGGCCAATAGCTACAATTTCTGGGCCAGGAACCACTCCTCTTGTGGTAGATAGGCTACCTAATGCTTACCACTCCCACTGATAAGCTAGAAGGTCTCCCTCCAACACAGAAAGGCTTGGGGGGCTCAGAAGCTTACAAAGAGTCCTGGAATACAGCAAATCTGTACCTGGACTAGACTAGTTACAGGAAAGGCGGGGAACAAGTACAAACATAGGCTTTTAAGCCAGCAAGTTTGAAAGAGATGGAAAACTGCCCAAACGGCCAAATAAACTACAAGTTCTGGGCCAAAATTCACTCTTCCCATGGAGGATAGGCTACCTAGTGCTTACCACTCCCACTGATAAGCAAGAAGGCTTTCCTCCAACACAGAAAGGCTTGGGGGCTCAGAAGCTTACTAACCATCCTGGATACAGTAACTCTGTAACCAGACTAGGCTAGTTTATAGGAAAGGTGAGAAACGGGCACAAGTGCGGCTTTCAAACCAGAAAGTTGAAAGAGATGGAAAAAAACTGCTCAAACAGCCAATGGCTACAATATCTGGGTCAGGGACCACTCCTCTTGTGGTAGGTAGGCTACCTGATGCTTACCACTCCCACTGATAAGCTAGAAGGCTTCCCTCCAACACAGAAAGGCTTGGGGGGGGGGGCTCAGAAGCTTACAAAGAGTCCTGGATACAGCAAATCTGTACCTGGACTAGACTAGTAACAGGAAAGTCAGGAAACTAAGCACAAGCAGGCTTTTAAATCAGAAGGTTGAAAGAGATGGAAAAGCTTCCCAAATCATTTCTGGGTCAGAAACCACTCCTCCTGTGGTAGATAGGTTACCTAGTGCTTACCACTCCCACTGATAAGTTAGAAGGCTTTTCTCCAACACAGAAGGGCTTGGGGGGCCCAGAAGCTTACAGAGTCCTAGATACAGCAAATCTGTACCTGGACTAGACTAATAACAGGAAAGGCAGGAAACAAGCGCAAACACAGGCTTTTAAATCAGAAGGTTGAAAGAGATGGAAAAGCTTCCCAAACGGCCAATAAACTTTAATTTCTGGGCCAGAAACCACTCCTCCTGTGGTAGATAGATTACCTAGTGCTTACCACTCCCACTGATAAGCTAGAAGGCTTTTCTCCAACATAGAAGGGCTTGGGGGGCTTAGAAGCTTACCAACAGTCCTGGATACAGCAAATCTGTACCTGGATTACACTAGTTATAGGAAAGGTGGGGACCAAATGCAAAACAGGCTTTTAACCAGAAAGTAGAAAGAGATGGAAAAACTGCTAATGTTTCTGTTGGCACCATTATTACATTTTCTGCTGTTTTTATGAAGGAAGCTCATTAGAGAACACCCAGGGAGCTGTGGATATGAAAATGACTAAGGACAGCGAGACCTATGTCTTTCATTCTGTGCTGCTAAGGAATCAGTCCTACTTCATCTCATCCAGCTCTGCAAAGCAAACATTTCCACAAACACTCAGACTAAGGATTTAAAATTTCCACCAGCATATAACTAAAACATAGTGGAGGGACAGATATACTACCCAATGGTTACCCCATCCCTGGAAAAATGAATTTGTCTGTAAAACAGATTGACTCTCTCATATCCTTCAAGAGAAACCTTAACATTTGTATAGGCATCTGCAAATACCATCCCTGATTTCACCTGGTTTGCCCTGATAGAAGTGGGAGGTAGATCATGAGAGTGGGTATTGGGAAAGTATAAATATTCTGTTTAGTTACTTGCCTTGTAATTCCTATAATCCTGTGGTCCGAAGTTATTGCCTGGAAACATGGAGCAGTTCTGCTTTGAGTGCTGCTATCAAACTGACATTTTATACTTTTACATTTCTTTGAGGTATGCTTTTAAATTTTTAAAATATGCTTTAAAGTTTTAAAAGTTTTATGTTAATATGATACTTCTTTCAATGTGTTTCGTGTGCCTCAGATTCTACAATGGAGCCAGTTATTTTTTCTTTTAATAAAGTTTGGTCCATCAAATTAGAATGCAGACACTGGCATGTCAAGTTTCTTGCTCTAATTTTGCATCATGTGGCATAACTGGTGTATTATTGAAAAGGAGAGAGAAATATAATCAACATCTGGCAGCTGTTTTATTTAGAACCGAACAATGATGTTCAATGGTTTAGGAAATATTCTGCATTAAATACAATGCATCTCTATGGATGGTGTGAGCAGAAATGTTGGGGGTAATTATTAAATCAGGCTCATAGAGTATCTTACTGATTTAAAAGGTGCCAGGGAAGATACCTGCTCAACTGCTTATGTGAGTTACTGCTTGGTAAGATCAGTTAGGTGTTGAGATTTTTGGAGCTGGTTGTAATATGGGTTGAGGGGGTTAAAATGAGCTGATGCAGCTATTTTGTAGTGGGTTGTGGGTATATTGTTCTGAAGGAATTATATTCACTTAGAATTAAAATCTCCCATTAGAAAAAAAAACTGTTTGGATATTCAAGCCAGTTTATAGTATCTGCAAGAAAAGATAAAGATAGGTTTAGGGTATATAGAGCCAAGTAGTAAATACATTTCAATAAAGCTGCAAATGACAGACAACAGTGTGTACCCTGCAGCATTTAACAGCTAGACCTTAATCCTAGCAGCAGTTTTGTTTCCTTAATGCCTTTATTCATTGGCAGGGTACTTCTTTTAATGTAAGCTTTAGCTTAAATTCTGTATTGCACTATTAATTGCTCGCATTCAACTCAGTATCCAATCGAGTCAATTGCATTGCTAAATAAATTATTCTTTAACATGATTTCACCTTCTGCATTTGAAATGTACTTCCAGCTACAGTTGTTCATTTGTATTTGCATTACCTCCATGGTAACAGCAACCTGTATGACTAATAGCCTGTCAAATACAGTGAAACAACAGAGTCAAGTACTGGCTTCAGTATTCTGTAACTAGAGATTAAAGACAATGGCCACAAACACACCTTCAAATCATTTATTATGTGCTGAGAACTGGTTCTGATACATTTTGATAATAGAGATTGTTATTGTATGGCAATTCCCCAGTGACATAGAACTATTAACTTTTCAAACATTCAAAGTGGGGTATTTTTCAGAAATATGAAATTTTGCAAACCAGCTCATACCCACAAGCAGTAGAAAGAACAGGGTCACTGTTGTGGAACTGTAGTTGTTTCTGCTGTTCTGTATCATATTAATTGTTTCAGATGTGGGATAATAGTTTTATTCAAAAGATAGAGGAGTTAGATGTATGTATTGTTTTAAAACCGCAGGATATTTATCAGTTATCTTGTTTTTCCTGCAGAAAACAATAAATAACAGGGACTGTTCTGAACAAAGATACATCCACTTGTGAAAGATGCACTTACATAGCCAAACTTGAGGCCACACTCTCCAACCAAGACTGGGATAGCCAGTCAAGAGGAGAAGGGTAACACATACAACACACCACATAGAACACACAGCTCCCCAGATCACACACCAACACATCTTTTACATAGCAACACAAAACACACACCCACTTTTGCAGAGGCTCTCAATAAAAATCTGCCCAAACAACAAAGACCTCTGAGGCAAAAATGCAATCAACCATCTCACCCAAACATAACCCCCAAGACACATAGCCCACAGAAACAGTGTGCCACTCAGCTTAAGCCCCTACGGCAAAAAGGTTTACCCAATGCATTAGTCATAGGTGACTCAATAGTAAGGCACACTGACATCCCGCTCACTAGGTTGAACAAGGAGAAAGTTACGGTCAGCTGCCTGTCGAGCCCCAGGATTCACCACATAATGCACACACTTGGGTTTCTCCACAACAAGTACAAATCTGACTTTGTCATTGTCCATGTTGGTGTGAACAACCTAAGCCATACCACCCTGGACTACATGAAAAGAGACACGGAGGAGCTCTCGGATCTTGTAGTCCAGGCATGTATGACCCTAGCCCTGAGTAGCATCCTGTCATCACCCAGAATGATACCACAGTATAAGCAGAAAATTATTGACTTCAACGATTGGCTAAGTGTCTGGTGTCATTCAAAGAGGATCCAGTATCTGTCTGCCTGGGAAGACATGACTGACAGACCTCGATCCTTTGCCCAAGATGGCCTGCATGTGTCAGCCATGGGATTCTGGTTACTGGCCAAGGCTCTTGCCACCCCTATAGTGCCTTTTTTAGGCAATGCCCTGAAGACAAATCTACCACCATAGCAACTGCAAGCAAACACAACCTGAGGTTTATAGTACTCAACACTAGAAGTCTAAATCTCAAAATGCACTGGCTCGAGTCACTCCTTAAACTGGAGAACATCATCTTATGTGGAGTAACAGAGACCTGGTTTAAGGCTCCAGAGAGCACCCCAGCACTACCAGGCTGCAATGCATACCACACCTTTCGGCCCCTAAATTTGGACCGAAGCCCTAAAGGAGGTGTGGATCGAAGCCCCAAAGGTGGTGGTGTATCCATCTTCATAAAAGATACGCACATCTTCAGACTAGTTACCCAGCATAACACATCAGAGATACTTCAGGTACAACTAACACTGGATAAAACTACAATCCAGGTTGTAGCCTGCTATAGATCCCCCACAATGTCCCAAGACTCCCACTCCGCATTCCTGAACACTCTGGAAAGCATTAAGGTTCAATCTAATACCCTTATACTGGGAGACTACCCCTCCATTAACTGGGAAAATTACTCCTGTTCCAACTCATTTGCCCAGTGAGTTTTGAAATTCATTAATTCCAATGCCCTGGAACAACTCATTCTCACCCCTATCAGAGTTAGAAACATTCTCGACCTAGTCATTACAATCACGGGGGAACGCTTCTCTACACCAGTAATCAACTCCTCTCTGGTTAGATATGACCACAAATTAATCATAGTCGATATATATCCAGATCCCACCCTCACCCCCCCCCCCCCATGAAGGAAACCACAGTGAAGAACTTCTCCAAAGCCAATTTTGAGCTTCTAAAGACAGAAGGGACAAACTTCACATCATCCATGCAAGTGGGGAATGGGTGTATGGCTGCTGAATCATACACCAAGGCAATGTATGAGCATTTACACAAGTACATGGATCAGACCATACCAAACAGAACCAAGATTCTGGCCTCCAAAAAAAGGAAGCCAATCTGGTGGTCCCCTGCCATTAACAAACTCTATAACAGAAGGAAAAAACTGTTGCAGAAAAGGGTTAAGTTCCAAGACTGGAAAAAGTTCCTTGTAAATCCCAGCAAAAAACTGAGGTCCCTCATCAAATCCTCCAAAGCTAGTTATGAAAACAAAGATGCTATAGATATTAAAGATAACCACAAGGCATTCCTTAGCTATGTCAAGAATCTGCATAACAATATGCAGAGGTGCTCTGAGCTACTGCACAATGGCACCACTTATACTGAACCAACAGATATTGCCAATATCTTGGCCAACAGGTTTAGTGCAAACCTAACCCCCCCTCACCCCTAAAGAGCCCATCCCAATACCCAAGGAATTCCAAATCCCTAATATCACAGCTGCACAGGTAGAAACCGCACTGTCTAAAGCCAAAAACACAGCTTCCATGGGACCTGGTAATATACCTGGCTGTGTTCTACATGAATTACAAAGGGAAATGGCACCACATCTGAGTGCCCTGTTCAACCATAGCTTCACTTCAGGCTTTGTTCCCACCAGATGGCACACTGCTATAGTCATTCCACTCCACAAAGGGGGAGCAATTACTGACCCTGGTAACTATTGCCCCATCAGCCTGACGAACCTGATCTGTAAGGCTATGCAGCACATCATTATGAACCTTATAAATAGGGATATAGAGAACCTTCAAATCCTGGACCCCACGCAGTTTGGGTTTGTGAAGAGCAGATCATGTCTGCTCAACCTGATAGACTTCTTTGAATCTATCACCAGAGCAGTGGATGAAGGCTAGGCAGTCCACACAGGTTACTTCGATCTAGCTATGGCCTTCGATACCATCCCCCACTCAAGGATCATTGACAGACTCACTAACCTAAGATTTAACCCCTACATCATAAGATGGGTTGCCAACTGGCTCATGGACAGAGCCCACACAGTGAAAGTAGCGGGCTCCAACTCTGACTACCGGGCAGTTAAAAGTGGAGTCCCACATGGATCTGTTCTGGGTCCCCTCCTGTTTGGCATCTACTTCTCTGAAGTTCAGGACAACACAAAGGGACTCTGGTTAACCAAATTCATGGGTAACTGCAAACTGGGAGCTATTATTGATTCTCAAGCTGATGAGATCTAGGGACACAGGTAGAAAGCAACCTCTCCTTCGACAACCATGTTGCCACTGTCATTAGAAAGTCCTTCTATGTGGCACACCTCATTACAAAAGGTTTCTCATCCAGGAAGAAAGAAGGCATAATCCCTCTCTACATTAGACCCATTTTGGAGTACAATGCCCCATTTGGCATGTACCTCACTAGACACCTACAACAGCTGGAGAGGCCACAAAAATTCCTCACAAAGAGGATCCTAGGACTCAAACACATGTCCTATACAGAAAGACTCAAAAACCTCCTGCTTTACTCTGTCTCATACTCTGCTTGACAGACAAAGCCATGTCTGACCCAGTGTTTCTAAACATGTTTCATCTGAAAAAGTCCCAATCCTTCCGCACCACACACTCCAAAGACCTCAACATCATCACCACAATAAACAGAACCTGCTGGAAGGACAGGTTACTAACCCAGAGACTTCCCATATTCTGGAATAAACTCCCCATTCATGTCAAGCAAAGCACCTCACTAGCCCTCTTTAAGAAAAATCTTGACGAGTGGATGGAAAACAGGAAATTCACCCCGGGGATCACTTCAACAGCCTTGCAAGACAAGGGTACAAGGAACTAATGTCCGGCAACAGGATGACTGGGAATATTCTTGGGCTAGGCTTGTATTGGCTCCAGGGCTATTAGCCTAGTACTCACCTATGAACCTATAAGATAGATGTATGGTAATGCCAGAATGATCTGTTTTCTGCTTCCTGGTTGTATATAAATTTATACTGCAAGCAAGGCAAATGTGAACTCTGATTATTTATAGTATTTGACACTAACAGAAGTACAGACCACATAAATCTCAGACAAAATTACTATTGTAAGCTTTCTGGAAAAAGGTCATGATTAAATTAAGTTATATCAATTTGCATACTCTTTAATATGAAGAAATTAATATACATACTATTTTACATTGCATTTCTATTTGTTCAGGTCGAGTGTTTTTATAATATTTTCCAATACATTAGTACATACTTGAAGTAGGCTATTAATGTGGAAATGTTTCTTATTCATCCAACACATTAACAAATCTACACACATTTTAACAAAAAAAATGATCAAAGTTTGAGCGCTTAGTTGCTGTCTTCAGTGTAATAGTACTGAGTTAAACAGCAGGCTTAGATAAATAGTACTGAGTTAAACAGCAGGCTTAGATAATTTTAACAGCAACATCTGGTATGCAGAGTTGGTGACATATATACAGGGACACTGATTTTCCATTTTTTCTGTGAAACAATGCCAGAAAATAATATACTTAGGACTATTTTAGTACCGAAAAAATTACAAGATTTCATGGAATGTGGCCTTTAATGCCAGTGCACATAAGCTGTATTTCTTCTAATATTAAATACTTATAAAACTTTCTAGTTTACTTTATTGCATGTCCTGTACTTTGAATCTGTTTTAATTTTGAATCCATATAGTCTAATGATAGAATCACAGTAATGACTGGAAATTGCACTTAGTGGGTTTAATTCCAGGAGCTCCATGGAAATTAAATTGCATTTTTTAAATAACTGAAAATCAGTGTCCTTGCATACAGACAGCAACATTCAAAATTTGCAGTTTACTAGCCAGGAAGGAGTTGTATTTATGTAACAAAACAGATACTATGCATAATTACACATGTACTGCCTGAGGGCATTTGCCATATTCCCCCTTATCAGCATTACAGATTAAAGTATTCATCTAAATATCAGCAGAAACATGGATCAATTAGTGAATAAGTGAATAAATAAAGTGGGTCCATTTCTATAGGGTCTCTTGAGATATAACTGCATTTATATAACTGTGGTTAGCTAAGTATAGGGACAGAAGCAAACCAGGAAATATTACTACCAATAATAGGCATGAAAAATATTGCAGGGGTACTTAAAAAAAAAATCAGTACCCAGTGTAGAAATACACCCTCACTGTTAATGCAAACAAGTAAAACAAGAAGGAATAAGATGGTTATGTAAGGGACCTGATGTAATATATGTGATGTGATAGACATAAAGATCCAAAAAACATACACGCCGGAAAGGGGAGGGTGTCAAAGAAGAACAGTTAAGGGGAGATTAGGGGCGTTTGTGCAATGAAGGCTAAGGAAAATAGAGGTGGTGCATCTGTGCTATAAGGCCTCCCAACTCTGTCTCGTTTCCTCTTCCCCTAAATATATATGAAATAAAAATTACTAAGATTTTTGAAAAGTTTTAATAATGTTTGTGTGTAGTTCTAAAGTAAGGTGATGTATGATGATACACACATACACACACACACACACACACACACACACACACACACACACACACACACACACACACACACACACACACACACACACACACACACACACACACACACACACACACATATATATAAATATAAATATATGGATTCCTATTAGTTGAATGAGTTTTCAGAAACTCGAAATTCATATCGGTGAGATGATATGATCAAATTTTGAAAACTAGAAGCTTTTGAATGGATACTGCGGTACAGTGAGGTTTGGGAAATTTACAGTTTTCCTGAATGTAGTGCAATCTCAAAGATGGTATATATGTATGATGACACACACACACACACACACACACACACACACACACACACACACACACACACACACACACACACACACACACACACACACTCACATATACACACGCAGGTGCACACACACATATATATAAATATAAATATATGGATTCCTATCAGTTGAATGAGTTTTCAGAAACTCGAAATTCATATCGGTGAGATGATATGATCGAATATCTGAAAACTTGAAGCTTTTGAATAGAGATCGCAGTACAGTGAGGCTTGGGAAATTTACAGTTTTCCTCAATGTAGTGCGATCTCAGAGTTGGTATATATAATTTGCAGGGGGTGTGAGGAGTGCAGGTGCCCCCCCCCCCACAAAAACATAAAAAGAAAGATTTTTTTAAAATGCTTGAGTTTTTGGAAATTCGATTATATCGTCTTGCTGATATGAATTTCGAGTTTCTGAAAACTCAATCACCTGACATAGATTGAAATATATATATATATGCATGTGTATGTGTGAAAAGACAGTCTTACACTTGGACTGATAGTAACTTGGCATAGTTATATGCATTTAAAAATGTTTTAATTGTTTAACCTACTTATTAATAAATTCAAATGCACTTGAGATAGTAAATTATTGCTGTAGGGAAAAATAGAAATAGTTGATGGGGAGTTGGCTGCTGTAATGTATTAAATGTTGTTATATTTGTGCTAACTGGTTTTCTTGTCTCCAAAACTGTGGCAGCAACGACTGAGTCAATGTATCATGAAAAGCATTTGAAGGTTATTATGATACAAACATTAGAGCTTCTAAATGAGATCTGTCAGAACACAGGAAGTATGGATGCAGAAGATAAGAAGAGCAAAAGGCAGCAGTCAGCCTGCTAGAGAAAGTGGTCATGGAAAAGCACAGATTCTGAACCAGATTGATATAGTGGATCAGGGCCAGTCAAGTGATGCTATCAACATTAGGTAACATTTCTCCTGGCAAGGCTAATATAGTTTTACTTGTAGCGGATAATGTGGAGCATTGGATGAGTATGTGGGAGGACTCTCTTGACTCCTTTGTTCAAGGGGGAAGCAGTCAGGATGAGGATTAGGTCAGGGTTAGCAAGCATGGGGCAGGAGAAGGTAATGTCCAGGGAATTTCTGCCATTAGTAAGTGACAAAAGAGAGAGCTTGATAGTGTAGCAGCTTTTAACTTTCCAGTACAGCCATTACAGCTGAGGGGGAACAGACCATGGTATGGTGGTCAATGCCACTTCTGCAATATGCCAGGTGGGAGCTAGGGCTCAGGGAGCTGAGCTTGGAGCTGATGGCTGGAAGTTCAAACATTTAGCTGCACTACTTCTGCAGTTCATAAAGGAACAAATATGGAAAGGGTATACCCTGAAATCTTTGGCTAGCTCAGTGCAGATGTCATACAGAGGATTATGGAGCTGAATCCACCTCACACAAAGGACTGCACAATGGCATTGGCCATGCTTGGCAAGGACTATCCTAATAGCTTCCAGGCACCATTAAGGAACTACTGGGAGCTTTTTGTTCATCTGTTGACAATAATGCAGGAAAGAAGCCCACATTGGGCTCTACCCATGCTTTCATGTTTCCATATCATGCAGACATCTCAGAGAATGAAAGAGGTTAGGTCTGGTAATATATGATCAGTAATTCAGGAAGATGAGGACAATGGATGAACCTCAATGTTGGGTGCTCAGGTATCCAACATCTGTTATTGCTGATCAGGGGTTCAGCCACTTGGTGAAGTGAGGAACAAAAGGTGGGTCTGAGGCCTTACTTGGACTTCATTGTTACATGGTACAGTTCATAGGTTCATTGGTTCATAGGTTGGTACATAACAATTCCCTGGCTATTTCTTCCCACACTATTTACTTCCCTGGACCCATCTAGCAGGGCGACTGACGTGATCCCCGGGGTGAATTTCCTTTCTCCCATCCAATCGTCAAGGTTCCTTTTGAAGATGGCCAAAGAGGCACTCTGCTTGACATGTATGGGCAGTCTATTCCAGAGTCTGAGGAGTCTCTGAGTCAGGAACCTATCCCTCCAGCATGTTTTGTTTATTGTGATGACAAGGTTTAGATCCCTGGAGCATTTGGCTCTGAGGGATTGGGATTTCTTTAAGTGTAGCATGTCCAACAGCTCTGGGTTTGACATGGCCTTGTATGTTAAGCAGAGATCACCTCTGAGTAGACGATATGTGACAGAGTATAGCTGGAGTTTTTTAAGGCAGTCAACATAGGCCATCTGCTTTGGGCCTGTGATTCTTTCAGTGAGGTATTTCTGCAGCCTTTCCCATTGTTGCAGATGACTTGATAGGTACATACCAAACGGGGCGTTGTATTCTATAATGGGTATAATGAGGGATGAGTACAGTGGGACAATGACCTCCTTTTTTCTGGATGAAAATCCCTTAGTGATGAGGTGTGCCACATAGAAGGATTTCCTGACTGTTGTGTCAATGTGGTTATCGAACGTGAGACCACTGTCCACCAGTGTCCCTAAGTCTCTTATCACACTTTTGGTGTTTAGTGTACTGCCACCTATATGGCAATTCACGGATACATGTTTTTTCCCAAAGGGGATAACTATACATTTTTTGGCATTGAACTTGAGCCCATGGCTCTGGCACCAAGCATCTGTTTCTGTAAGGCCCCTTTGTAGAGTATCCACATAATTTGGGGATTCAATAATGGCTCCCAGTTTGCAGTCATCTGCAAACTTTGTTAGCCAGAGTCCCTTAGTGTTGGCCTGTACTTCAGAGAAGTAGATGCCAAACAAGACCGGTCCCAGGACTGAACCCTGAGGTACTCCACTTGTCACTTGTCTGGAGCTGGATTTGGAGTCGACTACTTTTACAGTGTGGGTTATATCAATAAGCCAGTTAGCAACTCATTGGGTGATGTAGGGATTAATGCCAAGCTTAGTAAGTTTATCTATGATTCCAGAGTGGGGATGGTGTCAAAGGCCTTGGCAAGGTCTAGATAGGCTGTGTGGACCACCTTACCCTTGTCTATTTCCAGTTGGATGGCTAGCTATTTCTCTCATGTTAGCTTGCAGTGCCAGACCACATCCAGCTTCTGAGTGCTTTAAGAAGGAGGTGCATAAGAGATTTCTCCCACAGCAGTGCCCAGCAAGAGGAAAGTAGTGAGGGTTTATAGATGATATCAGCAATAGAGATAGTGGAACCTTTTAGGAGAAGAGGAAATTGGCCAGTTACCTGTGGGTTACAGTTAATTTAAAGCTAGCATACCTGTTAGACGGGAAGTGTTAGAATAGTATTTAAGACAGTAAACCAACAGGAAGGAAGGACAAGTATTGGTACAATCCTTTCAGACAGGGTCTTCCTTATTAGCTGGCACTCACACAACATGCGAGTAGGTATCTAAAGTCAGTTAAGGGTAAAGATGCAGCAGCCTGAGAACTACTGAAAAGGAGATTAGGAAAGGTATAGTAGCAGGTCTGTTTGATGCCCCTCTAGTTCATCATTGTAAGGATTATCCATGGGTTTGGTCCCAAAAATGTGCCTTTTTGTGAGTGCTGCTTAATTTACAATTTGTCCTACTTCAGTGAATGGTAACACTGATAGAAAGACAAATAAAATGCAGTACTTTCCCCTGGATTATACTTTCAAGATCATATGGTGTAAAGAACCTATGGCATGCCAAGCTTGACATCAATGCCATTTTCTGTCTAGTCTTCATTCGTATCCAGGGTGGACATGAAGTTAGTAACAAATAATTTTATGGCAAGGGCTGTCTCTATGGCCTGTGAAGTACCCTTTTCTTTATTTGTATACCTTTATTGAATTATCATTTAAACATAAATTGCTCATTTCCTGCCTGCCCGTTATTCAGCATATATTGTTCTCACAATTTCCATTTTTCTATGTAATTTGCTTCTACCCTTTTCTAAAGATCACACTTCCAGTTCTGTCTCTGTTAAATATTCAATAATTCAAATACAGTTGGTTTAAACTTTGATTTCCATTTTATAGTAATTGCTTTTTTTGGCAGCCTCCAGAATTAAACTTAGCAAGACCACATTATGTCTAGACAATTCAGCTCTTGTATCCTAGCTCACAAAAACAATCATTTACATAGTTAACACCAAGTTGTCCACCCAATACTTCTGATATAGTATTACATAGGGAATTTTTAAAGTCTGCCAATTCATTTCACTTCCAAAACATATGCTGCCAGTTGCCTCTTTCTTCCCATTTCTGCCATTTACCTGTGGAAAATTATTTGGAGTCTAACCTTTGCTACCTTTGAGAAACTTAACACTGTCTCGCTCTAGATTTGCTAGTGCAAGGGGGGGTCCAGGCAGGATTGTGGTACAATACCTGGATGATTTATTATTTATTAGGGAGAAGACAGAGAGAGACAAGGTCACACAAGGAGTAGTGACGTTTTAGCAGATGCATCAGGATTTATAAGATTTTGGGGGTGGGGGCATGACAGGTCTGAGTCAAGATGGATGCTTAAGACTAGAGCGCTTGTCCACCCAGGCAACTTAGGATCCTTTTTAGCATGTGAGGTTCCCTACCAAGTTATCTCAGCATATCCAGTGGTGCAAATAAACCCCTCACAGTTAAATCATTGTTGGAACATTACTGAAAACCTCCACTAGATGAAAAATTATTCATCCTCTTTGAAAGGATGGCACTGGTTGTGTCCAAGCTGGAGGCCACCACTCTGTAACCAAAGGACAGCAAAGGGAAGCAGAACATGTAGCTTCAGACTTGGAATTCGTCAAGTGGACAGTAGCTATGCTACAGGCATCTATAGATTCCCCTGCAATGGAACTGGTAGAGGTTAAACAAATACCAGAGTAAAATGTCTAATAAGGCGAATGACGTGAAGAATCACTCCAGAAGAGTCAGCGTTCATATAAGGAGCATACCAGAGGAAATGATCGAAAAGGATTTGCGTGCTTTCTTTGATCACATAATAAAAATGGTTATTTACCTCATCAGTTTTTTGAATCCAACATTAGAGGGATTCACAGAGTAGGTCACCAAAGGAGAAATGATAGATCTCCACACTTTGGTAGATTTGCAGCCAGTATGAACAAGGGACTGACTAATTCAGTACAGTCAGAGAAATAAATGAGTGAGATGGGGGTGAGCACGGCTTTCCTTGGCCAGCAGATTACTCTCAACCTTTATATCAGCTTAGAATGCTTTTCATGCCAGTAAGCAGAGAGCTGGCAGACATGGGTCATGGGACACTGTTAATATAAATAGCTATACTGGTGCTGGAAAAGGAGGGATCAATAATTCCTTGAAAATGCCATAGAAAAGCCTTAGAGTTTCTGAACACTGCTAGGCCCAACTACCATGTATGGAAAATGTGGAGGAGCAAAACAGTAGATGGACTGACAAAAAATGGAATGAGAAATGGAGCATAGTAAATGGCACCATCCCTCTTCACTTGAGAAGTCCTTGGTGCATACAGAGGGGAACTATGCTCCAAAGACACATATCTGTCAAGATGTTTGCACGACACTTGTGATAGCTACAGCAGAATTATTGTTATGGTCCAGAAGCACTTCTCTGTCTCTGAGAAACCTCCTAAAGAAGATTTAATGACTCACAGATCTAAACCCGTTTCTCCAAAAAGGACATCTTTAGCTGGAAAGAGCTCAGCAACAATAGAGTCTGCGGTCTCTGATTAGTGGAGTCAGCATGGTCCTCGGCCAAGATGTGAAGTGCATCTTCTAAAAAATCTAGTATTTCTAGTAAAAAATCATGGTCAGAGATTTCCTTATGCTCATCTGATTTGGCTGATGAGCACTGCTGAACTGCTCAAGACTTGAACAATCTAGACAGGAGTGCCACTGATAGCTGAATATTTACTAGTCGGATCCTAAGTGTGTGTGAAATGTGGTTTTCTGGCCATACACTATTAATTAGACATTGGTCAGTGTTTGAGGTAGGCAGTAGATTGTAGAGGATTGTAATATGTATTGTGGAATGTTTTGATGTGCATTGTATTATATTACCTTTTTTTTCTACTCATTGTGATATATGTGTGTGTACATATATATATATATATATATATATATATATATATATATATATATATATATATAGGTTTACTGTTGAATTCTTGAAACTGTATTTATCAAATGGCCTCAGTGTCAACTCAAAATGCAGAAAACCACATCAAAAAACCAGCAAACTCCAAACAGAATACATCGCCACCCATAGTTCGATGTATACAACATAGCAGGTCAGTCACCCATGCTATGTACTGTAAAGTACTGTGACACTCTACAGTCAACGGCACATGAATTTTACTATTTTGCAGGGGGGCAAGCCCCCTGCACCCACTGCAAATTATATATAACCAACTATGAGATTGCACTACAGTGAGGAAATGGGTTAATTCCCTGTTCCTCACCAAACTGTGATCTCCACTCCAAAGTTCGAACTCAAATACTGGAACTACACTACCCCTTCAATGTTGTGTAGTCGATGTATTTGGCTTCACAAAACTGCCTGCTGGAAAACTACACTTTGACAATCTCACTCTCGACCGCCTGCCATTCGCTAACATGATAGCAAATCATATATATATATATATTTAGTCTGATATAACAATGGTAGTTGCATTCTGGGATCATCTTATTTTATTTCATTATTTATTACTTGTTTTAACAAGACATCTTATTACTACTCAACACCCGTTTCTTTTTATTATAGGAGATGACTACAACAATGCCAAAGGTTGAGACCTTACCCTATACTGTATTAGACATGCGCTTTCTTTTCTCTGTTTGTTCAGTACTCATTTTGCTTCATTTCTTCTATCCACATGAACAAGTTCAACTTAACTCTCGCTGTGAGACAACTTCAATACTGCCAAGGGGGTGAGTCCTTACTGTAATACGGTATTAGATATGCTATTTCAGCTCTTTCTTTGTTTAGTACTCATTTTCTTTAGATCTTCTGTATATATATATATATATATATATATATATATATATATATATATATATATATATATAAAGTTCAACTTAAGGTGACCATTGCTAGTTTCTTTCTCCCTTACATTGGCCTGTGGTTGTGGGACTGCACGTGTCATTAATTTTCCTTTTTTTTTATGACACACTCTTGCATAGTGGAAAACAAATAGCGATTGTGTTTTTTTTTTTACTTGTGTAGGCTCCTGCTATTTGCTCTGTGGAATGCAAATTTCCTTTGAAGTACATTCCAAGGGTATGTCAGTCTTAGTTTGTTTCTTATATATTATTGCCTGGTGGGAGGGAAGGACTGATTCTTCTAGATGTCAGTCTTACCACATTAATAGCTACCAGCATTTTCCTGCATGTTCATAGATGTGCTAACACCCACGAGTAAGTATTCTTTCTTCTTCTTTGACATAAGGGATCCCTCTGCATCATCTCTGGGGGGGGGGGGGGGTAGGTTGGCTTAGCAAGAGAAAGTAGGAGATACCACTTAGTGAAAGTCAGAAAACTTAATTCTACAGCTAACCATCTTGCAATGTCCTCATCCTATTAGATGTTTGAGAATACTTCAGAGAGTCAGGAGTTAGCTTACAGATAAGAGATACTGCAAACTTAAGCCTGAGAGATTAAAACATTTTTCAGACCATAAACCTGGAGGAGATAAGAAGAGTGTAGATAAGGGTGTAACTGTATTATTGCAATGCTCATTAAATGTATTAATATACAAGGTCTTATGTAGTGGTTTTAAAAGATAGTTTGTCTGGCTAGGCAATATTAACATAAATGATGTGACAGGGAATGTTTATGCTCCTAATGATGATTATGTGACCTTTATCAACTACTTTCTTTTAATTTGGCAGGAGGTTGTACTGAATGCAGATTCTCATGTTCCAATGGGTGACTCTAATCTGGTTCTAGAGACAGCAGTAGATAGATTATTTAATAAGTGTATTACACATAGAAAGAGCCAAATTGTCCTTATAGTTGTGCCTATCTGGTGAGAATTCCACCACTACACTAACACCCCCTCCTTTTCTTGGAATCTCCTAAGCCAAGGAACTATTATAGATTTTACACTTTTCCCTGCTAATATGTGGAGCAGATGTCATAGTCCGACAATACATGAAATCTTTTTGTATGATTATACTCTGGTTTCCCTCATTGTTAATGATTCTGTAATGAGTCAGATAATTAATGGCCAACAATGGGCACACTTTCACTGGAAACAACATAAGGGGAGGGAGAAGTTAAGCCTTACTTTATCTGAAGTATTCCATAGGAATAATCCAGATCTATATGGGAGTATGATGGCTTGGTGGGAGGGCTATAAGGTAGCTATGGGTGAGGGGCAGTATGGAATCAGAAGGCCTAAAAAAAATTGATGTGGGGCATAGTAACAACTTAAGGGAGCTCAAATCTATCTAGGAATTAATGCTCACAGATAAAGCAACTAAGGGCTTGCAAAACCAAGAAAGTGCTTAAAACTGAAATCAGAATGCAAAAAACTTCCAAAGTAGAGATCGTGAGAAAAGGACAATAGTCATAGCTGAAAAGGGAGAGAGAGATTCCAGGTGTGTTGCATGTTTTTTTCAAAAACTAGTCACCCAGAAGTGGATTAACTGTAATTTAGGCTCAGTCAGGGTCATTATACTCAAAAGAAGCCCAGACAGGAGGACCTTCTAGCAGTACTGTACTACTGTTTATGGACTGCATCCGTCACACAAGCCCTTCACTTGGGAATTTTTCAGCAGCAGTACATCCGGGATACCAGAATTAAGCACCTGTGCCAGATGTGTTCCCACCTGAGTTCTATATGTGGGGGTGGGGGGTGGGGGTGATGATCTATGGCAGGCCCTTAACATTCTTTTTAACTATTCTAGTTTTTTTTTGTCCATTCCATCTCATCAAATGATAATTATATTAATCATAAAGAACAAGGATTCAGAGCCTGGTCTTGGTGACTACAGACTGATGATATCCCTTATCAACTTAAATTTAAAAATTTTTCAGAAGGTCTTGGCCTCCAGACTGGAGAAGCTTTTACCTTCTGTAACACAGCCAGAACAGGTTTATCAGTGATAGATCAATTACAGAAAACTACTGGAAGTTAGCAATCTTCCCTGCCCACCTGAAAGGATGTACTAATAAGACGATGATTATATTATTTCTAAAGCTTTCATCATGGGAGTTTCTTTTTCACATTCTGTAGCAAAGATGATTTGGTGACCAGTTCATTAGGTGGGTGAAAGGTCTGCATACTGAAGCATCCTTCTGTGTAATGGTCAGTGGAGGGCTTTCTGAGACAGTATGAATTGCCAGAGGTACCAGACAGGGGTGCCCTCTTTCCCTGGGTTGTTCCTTCTATTAATGGAGGAACTGTCCTTTAAAGTAAGACTTTTCTTGAGGGATGAACAGACATCTTGGGGAGTTGATAGTGCTTTCTACCTCTTTGCAGATGAGTTCTTCCTGTGCAGAATGGATGTTTTGGATGTTTTAAGAGATGTTTCAGTATTGGTTGAGGAAGGAAATAGTCAAGTGGAGACAGTTAGTAGTTGTTTTGGGAGAACTCAATATCAAGAGTTTTCCACATATGTGCCTGGAGTTTTCTGTCTTGGGAGCAGGGATGGTTCACATATGTGCAGCTTCATTATAACTGGATCTCCCATTTGAAGTTATTGGAAGACACTAAGAAAGGAATCCCCTGGGATAAATGGGATTGGTTAGGAAGTGGAGGGCAAACACAATTTATAAAAGTCTATGTGAAAGTAAGGTTAGTGTAGTTAGGAAATGCTTAGAAAGCAGATATAAAAGACACGAGGGGATCCATTTGAGAAAGAGCAAGAGGATCCAAGCATGGGGTGTATAAGGCACACAAAGGAATTCCTGAGAATATGTAAAGATACATCTGAATGATTATCTAAAAAGTGTTTTAAGTAATTATTGCCCTGTCAAATTAAGAACAAGCAAGAATGGAAGTGTGGTTTTCCCTTTTCTAGGAGTGGCCATAGCAGGACATTGGTGTTTCACCTGTCCATGTGCAGGACCAGATGGCAAGAATACTCAAAGGTGAGGCACAGGGTATCCATCAAATGTAATTATACAGCAGTTTATTTATCTATTTATTTATTGACATTTATTTACCAGGATAGTCCACTTTGCCAAGCAGAGCCCATATTCAGTGGAGGCCCAGGGAGAAAAGCTCCACAAGAAACACATCTAGAAGATATAAAGCACAAAGGGTAAACTTGTTACAAAGTAGCACATTTAGAGTATATAAAGCATCCAGGATAAACTTAGTACAAATTACTAGAAATACAGTTGACATAGTAGTATAGGTAAACATTGTATCAGATGCTTAGCAAAATATTATAGCAGAGGTTCTAGCTTCAAATACATAACAGCAGTTTCAGCTGAAGATGAAGTATCATACAACACAATATGTCATGACCATCACGGCAGTGTGACACAATATTCTAAAACATCTGCATCTCATTGTGTGCCATATTCCTTATATACATCACATTGTATCTATAGTACACTATAATGTGGTACTGTGAACTGCATCTGATATGGTGACACGCCTGCATCCACAGAATCATGACTTTAATAAAACCACCTAAGAACAGAACTATCAAATAACTTCATCTGAGAGACAGAATCATTCAAAACACAGAAATCTTAAAGGTTTAAAAAATAAAACTATATAAGGGAAAGCTGAAAAATAAGCTTCACTGACCTCTCCCCCAATATTATTTTATTCTAATTCTGTGGTCATATAACCATGGAAAAATAAGACACCCATATGTGGCAAAAGCAAATGCCTCCTATTCCCTGACATTGCATGATGAAGAATTAGGATATAAAATTAGAAACTAGGGGTGCGATGAAAGCTTGCTGCAGTTTGTATTACAAGGGTGGCCTAATGGTTAAGGTGTTTGTCTTACAAACACAAGGTACAGGGTTTGAGTCTCACAAGGGATAATTGGCTAGGCTTAAAATGGCTCGCAAGGGCAGTTAGCTTAGTACTAGCCTATGAGCCTTATGTTGCTGAAGTTTAAGAAGTACATTTCAGTTTTGTACAACCGATACAGTAGTAAACATAGCTTTATTTATGCTTGCCAGCTTTCAGTAGCAAATGCAAGTTATATAACCCTGACACTTGACAGTGGTAAAGGAAGATGTTTTTAGCCTAACTTATAACTAAAAGTGACTTTTAAGAGTTGCCCATTCTGACAGTAGGCTCCTCCATTTATCCAGGCAAAGGGTACAGATGCCACAAGGACAAGCAGTCAGAAGGCAGTTTGTAACCAAGCTGTCCCAAACATCAATCCATAAAACCATCTCTCTTTCCACTGTATGTGCTGTGTTCAGTCATGGCTTATGATGGCCTGATGCCACATCCATCTTTTCTTTCTGCAGAAGTTGGCAGAACTGGGGAGTCACACCCTTGGTTCCCACCCAAGAAGATGTATCCCTGATTTCTTCCACTGTCCACGTTCAGGTCAATCTGCTTACCATACAATGGACCAGCCTGATACCAGAGAGCTATCCTTTGATTCATACTGTCATAGATCAATGGTATTCAGAACTAACAGTTCCCTTACTCTTCTCCCTAAATAACTTCTTTAGACCTAATTAGTCTCAGGTGTTAGACTGCACAGTAGTGTACGTGGTTTTACGCTAGTGTTGGCCCTTCACCTGCATATCTCTGGGATGTTTTGAATTTAGCAATTCTGATATTGCATGTGAGCTCCCTGCCACCAACACCCATTGTGTGTTACTCACATACTTGCCTTTTTTGTGATAGTATGAGTGAGCTTCTTGCCTGCTCCATTCTCAATTGGTGAGGAAGGCTCTGGAAGATCTTAAGTCTACCAGAATTTGGGAATACAGATGATCTTGCAAATACTTAAGTTTGGAAACTGTGCGTCTCACTCTAACTTTAATGTATAGAAGGTTTGTCTAGGGCCAAAGGCTTAAGTGTGTGCTGGTGAAGGATATCATAGTTGAGACTGTCCTCCCTCAGAGGAGGAATTCAGGAATAATATCCTGGATGCTTGTTTCTTGATGGAAGTGGTCTTTGGTCAGCTTGAGCAAGATCTATTCAATGATCTCCAATGAAAGAAGCAGAGCCTTAGCTTTGTAGAGAGCTTCTTGGATCCCCTTCTTCTATCTCTGTTTCCTCACTTTTAAGCCAAGTCAAACTCAAAAGTGAAAAGGGTGTCTTCATTTTCTAAAGATGGTTCTAAAGTAATGGTTGCTCCTTGCAAAATCAGCTAAGTCACCCAAGATGATTTCACTAAAAACTGTAGCGGTCTTGACCTACTTCTTTGACTGCTCATGAGAGAATAATTCTCAGAGATCAACCAACCTTGTGAGCTTTCACAAAGGACGTACGAGTTCCAGATGTGGTCACTGTCAATCATGTCCTGAAGGTTACTGGGCTTCCGTCAGAGCGAGCTGTGCCTGTAGATCAGTCCATCTTCACAAAAGCTCCATAGCTGAAACAGGTTCAGATTCTCAAATAGACTATAGAGACTGTGGTCCTATTTGCAGAAAGAGTATATCCTTTTTCTTTTACTTCTTAATTGTCCCAAAGTAGATTTACAAATTCTGCCCTATTGTAGACCTCAGTTACTACAGCCACCACATTTGTTACTTCTGGTTTCAAAAATTCACATTATAGGAACACATGCCCTTGCAACCACAAATCACTGTTATTATGTTGCTGAACAGGATGGAGAGGATAGAGGTGGCTTGCCACACTTGTTTATAGAGAGCAAACAACAGTGTCTTGTGGTACATCATAGGCATACATCCCTTTCACTAAAAAGATGTTTACATTTGGGATTCTTCAGCATCAAGAATATTTGACAAGGTGTTGGTTGCAACATCCCAGTCTTTGCACAAGAAAGATCTCCATTTGTTCTCATACATGGATGTCTGGCATCTGGTGGACCCATTTAGGACACCTTGAAAATATCCTTCACTGGGAATTCTTGTGACTGCAGTCCTTAATGTTGAAATAAACTGGAGAAAGTTCTGTCTGACTCTCACCTTAGGCATGAAGCTGGACACACTCTAGTACTGGTCATTCCTACCTTTGGAGATAGACAAGGAGGCCAGGGTCATAGCCAACTGCACAAGGACACAGTGCAGGCTACAGGGCTGGAATCTACTATGCCTTCCCTGCTTGATAGGTGCAAATGATCTTTGTGATGATATCTGTAAGTCGGAACATGCATGTTGCAGAAGACTGTGAGGCATCATTGGCTTCAGAACCACCACACATTTGCGGACCTTCTTCTGGTTTTTGACCCTTGCTGTCAAACCACTGGATGGTGACAACTATCACCTGCCTTTCTGATGAGTCTTCCCTTTCTACAATCAAATCTGTCTCAGAGTCATACAATGAGCACTTTGCCTCTGGGCCAAGAAGCTCACCTTATGTCCAGCATTGCACCAGACGTGTTTCCCTACCATCCATTATGAGAAAAGAACAGTATTCCAGGCCCTGGCAGTGCTCTACCCAGGCCTTCTCTCATCCTGTCAGACAACCAGTCTATCATGATGTATCACAACAAGTAACAGGGCACAAAGTCATATCCCCTGAATATGGGGGTGATGCTTATCTGGCAGGGAGCCTTAAACAGGGGCATCAATCTGTTAGCAATTAACATCCAAATGAAAGTGAAAAAGTTGACAGACTGACTGTTTTCCATTCCTTCAGTTCTTTCACAAAAGATTGGTTTCAGAGGGCATTTATAGTCAGGGTCTTATGAAGGTGGGACACCCTTGTAATCAACCTTTTTGCTACTCAGGAAAATGTAGCCCTTTCCTCATTTTGCCTTATTACAGCAAGGTAAAGGGGGAAAAGCAATCAACGGGTTCTCTATCCCATGGCACAGGAGATTCCAGGACACATTATGTGCATTTCTATTGAGTCGACTCATCATTGTAAAATTCATGGTAGAAAGAACAAAATGCATTCTTATGCCCTGTTAGTGGCAGAAAAAAAAGGCTATTATTTAAAGCACACCCGTCTTTGCCAATATAGGAAATTGTTAAGGGCATTGGTAGCCAAGGAATTCCTTCTTGATTTGGGTAACAGCCAACTTGACCTGAGGGTCTAGATCCTGCAGACCACATGCGGGCTATCAGATATTTAGCTAGAATCACACAAGTGATTTCATTAGAGTGGTATCAAATTCTATCTCAGTCAGCTAACTTGTAGGTTTTGGGTTATCTTAACTTACCTTAGGTCCCTTTATAATTTGGACCTCATTTATTCTACAGCCAATGATTTATTTACATAAAGACTTTATAGAAGACAGGATCTGTAATTCTGTGATGGTTGGATAACCCAATTCAGAAAGATATGCTGAATCACAGTCCTCCTTCAAACAGTCTCTCCCATGTGAAGGATTTGAACTTATAAGCCGTGGTGGTGCAGCGGTTACATTGTCGCCTCAAAGCAAGAGGTTCTCCCGTTCGATTCTCGGCTGGAACGTCTTCTGTGTGAAGTCTGCATGTCCTCCCCGTGGTCGAGTGGCATTCGAAAGACATGCATGAATGGGCGTGCCTTCATTGAAGGTTGGGCGTTGGGCTGGCACCTTGGCACCGTAAAAAAATCTACTGCCAATCATTAGCGGACCAGAGTTCTGCTGTGGCGATCACTAACCGTGAAAAGCCGAAATAAAAACATAACATGCTTGCCTGTCTAGTTTTGGCCTTCTTTGTTCAACAGTAATTAAGTTCTTTTCATGGAGAAATACCTTTTTTTGGTAGCCATCACCTCCCTATGTAGGATCTTGGAGTTTCAGGTCATCTTGTACAGGCATGTACACTTAGCTTTCCATGTATGCATGTGATAGGGACAGGAAAAACAAAAAGAAGTCTCAAACTGCTCCAATGGTTGACTGAATGAGGCACATCCCAGTCGATCATTGCCCCATTGATAGGGAATGAATGGGCTGCTTGGCTGTGAAGGGGGCTGATGAATGACAAACAGCATGGGCAAAGAGTACAGAAATACATATGCTGCCCTTTCAAGGCTAACTCACATTTCCTTCCAAATGTGGCTTTGGCTTCATTACTGTTACCTCCTGGTTTCTTAACAAGATAGAAATCCGAACTATAGGAGAGAGATGGAATTTCACATCCCATACATACACTGTCATCACAGGAATTGCTATAAAAAGGCACATATCTTTAGGAAGATGGATCAGATATTTATCAACTTGTTCCAGAGATAGGGAGTTAGAGAGAAGGGCTCATGATTGCCATACCGACACTTTTCTGGTAGATTGTCAGCTGCATTGTTGTTTTACTATCAATAGGTTTTTAATTCAAGATGCCTCACTGCAGACATCTATGTTGTGGCCAGGTTTTTTCACCTTTACCAAGCATTATTGTCCTGTCTGTGACTAAAGGAGTCAGGCCTTATTTGAAAAAAAGTTCCAAGAATCAGCTGTCCTTCTCATCTGGTCATCTGCCTCCTTTCAACCTGGTGGTCACTGCTTGGGATTTAACCCAACCATGGAACCATCAAGAAGTTCTTCAATTCTAGACGTGCCCTTGCTATGTTAATGACTCTATGGGACAACACTCCAAGATGGGCCAGGTATATATTCCCTCCATTTCCCACAGAGTGGATTGCTCCTCCATTCTGCTGTGACTGTTGGAGTTTCTTGTATGATGGGCTACTATACTTTTATAATACTTTTTTAATAATATAATTACTAAATATTTACTGCTATGTCTTTATTTTTGCTATGTCTTTATTTGTAAGGAAGGTAGTCTTTAGTGACTTTGAGTATATTGTCAGGCAATTAAAGTATGGGTAGTTATGTATCCTTAGTTTGAATCATGACATTTGCTGGTATTTTTGTGCAAATATTCCCCAAATATAGGGCCTTCCAAGTTATTGCTAAATGCTATTTGTGGAGAAGATGAAGCCAAACAAAAATCCATCAATGATGGTGATCTTATACATTAAATAATATAGAGTAAGAAAATATTAATTATTTGTACCAAATGCAAATATATTGTGTACACAGAACATATATATTTGTGTTTTCTGTGTAATGTACTCTATATGCTCTGACATACATTTCATCTTAAATATTTACATAGATTTGATGTGTGAGCATTTTCTGCTTTTGGTAATGTTCATTGAATATTATAAGTTTTATTTGTTCAGTTATCTGTATCCTTTGTAATGAATGTTTTGAGCCACCATGTTTGAATCCTGTGGATGTGTTTTATTTTATGGATTTTTGAGTTTGCATTTTGGACCAGGACCAGGACTACCCTTGTTTTGGTTTTGCTTTTAAGTTATCTGTATTGTCTAAAGGAATCTGTGACAGAAAAACTTTGTAGAAGCTACTGATCACATGAGCACAGAGTTGCAACTCATAACTGTGTTCCCACACAAAAGGGTAGTAGCACAAAATGTAAATGTACTTGTAGACAGCTACATGTCCTCATATATCAAACATGAATAGCAAATCTATTTGCAATGTTAACAATATTACATCTGCCAAGTCAGACACTATACAATGATAGGCACTCATGTACATGAAGGTGTTCTACAAAGTTTCTAAGTACCTCGAGCCACAAATGTGTACATATCACAACAGTCACCTGTCATACTTAAGCAATATCAATGTACTAAAAATCAGAAATTGGAGTATGCCATGTGAATGGCAGAATTATATGGTTTTACCATTTGTAGACAAAAAGCTAAAAAACTTTATTAATTTATAGGGTAAGGGACCTCTGGATGAGAAAGGAAAATTATTGCTCGTCTATAATAATAATAACTGGTGAGACACCATTTTAGCATTATGAACAGTTCTGTATACCATAGCTCTGCAAGGACAGAAATTCAGTAGACGGCTACTGAGTGCTAGTAACTCCATAAAGAAATCTTAGCAGAAGTCAGTATGAGTAGCCTTAAGGTGAGGAAGGAGACAGGAAAGAGTTGAATGAATATGAACAGATATATGCATGAGGAAGGACAGAACGAGGTAAACAAATCAATAAGGCTCAGAAGGGCAGCACCATTGGGTGGTGAAACTCATTGCAGTGGGGGAGCAAAATTTGAAAAAGAGAGGGAATGAGGTCCACTGCTACATTGCTGAAGTCCACATTATCAAAACACAAGATCACTGAATACCCAAAGTGAAAATGCACAAGAAAACTTCCATGCAGAGCCAGATCATGGATCAGACTCCAACATATCCCCCCCACAGCCATTGTAATGTACCATTACTTGTCCATTTCCACACAGTTATCAGGTTACTATAAACACTGTTCAAACCTGTCAGTTTACATACTGTTTTCTTCTTTACTTCTACAATGATTACAGAGATTTGGATTTAATTTAAAACTTTTATTTCAAATTTTATAGCAAAAAGACTGATAGCCATTTGCTAAACAAAACAATACATTTCACAATGAAAACAGCATGAACAACAGTAAACATCCCTGCCCTTGAAACTTAGAGTTATTAAAGCTGCATTGAAACCTATATTCACAGAAAATGCATTTGGTACCTTTAGGCTATTTTTAGACCATCGGCCCACTGGACACATTTTCAGACCATGCACAAATGCGCTTGTCCTTCAATTCTTTCTGATTGTATTAAATTGGTTTCATTGTTTAATACAGCACCACTTGTTAGTGTGTTTTAAATTGATAGTTTTTAACATTTTTCCAATAAGCTGTGAAACAAAGTGTATGAACCAGTAATGACAAACCTACCCATTTCAGAACATTTCAACCATAAAAGGTCACTCAGACAATTATCATTAAAATCTACCAGTATCAGTCAATATGCACAATCTCTGCAGAAGTAAAAGTCATCTGAATAATTGTACAATAAATAGAACTTTAGCTAATGATGAGGTTATTGCTGGCAAACAACTTTGCATTTCAGTGCTTCATCTACAAATTCAGTTTCTGCTGCCCTTGAAGAATAAATTGCATATGGTACCTTAAAAAATGTTGTGTGTCAGCAATTGATTTGCCTGATGTGGGAAGAGAATCCACAACCTTCTACACCAAAAGCAAGCTTGTTTCCTATTGCACCACTGACACTAAACAAAATAACTATGAAACTCTGTGATTGACACTGACAGACTGCAATCCTCAGTGATTTACAAAAACAAGAAAATAAAAAAGAAACAAAGAAAGGAAATTAAAGGAGCCCTGGCAGATGGCATGGAGGTGGAGGTTTAAGACACTTGCTTGCCAATAATTAAGATCATGGTTTGTCTCTGAGCAAAGTTACTTAACTAAACAATCCTAACTGGGGCATTTCACACACACACACACACACACACACACACACACACACACACACACACACACACACACACACACACACACACACATGGGCTTGGCTACTGTTCTGTGCACACACACTTCTTGTGCTGAGAGGCTTGGGGCTTGACTGCCCCTCTGAATTTGAGTACTCATGGCTCCATCTGCTCCAAATCCATTACTGCACAGATGTAATACTTACATCTCCCACAGTGCTTGCATTACAGAAATCGTCCTAGTGCTGAGGTTTCTGGGGATTGCTGTGCTATGTTAAGTCTCCTGCAAGGTCCTAATCTTAGTGATGGAAGTTAGGTTTTATATTTTAACTTACAGGAGAGCTTTTTAGGGAAGTCAGACCCCCTTACCAGACAACGCAGGCCCTAGACAACTGCCTAGGTCACATAGGGCTAGATCTGGCTCTGCTTCCATGAACAGATTTACAAAAAATGCACAACATATAAACTTACATGTAACAAATACAATTTACATAAAAAAACAGTTCCGTGAAAAAACAAATCATCAGAAATGTACAAAATACAAACATATGCACAAATATAAACACACTTCCTAGTGAGACACACAGTCTGCCACAGCATCCATTTATGGCATGCTACGCCTAATACCCACTAACTATAAGTGTAAACCTAAAAATAAATGTAACATTAAACTTCACCCTAATCCTAATCTTATACCTAACCCCACCACAAACAAATGAGAAACAGAAGCTCCAGTTAGTCAATCAATCGATCAATAAAAAGCTGTGAAACTATAAATAAAGGTGCATGACTTCAAAGTTATAAGGCAGTAAGACATTCATGATACACCTTGTTAATTTCAGCACTGGTTTTAACCAGTAAAGTGATTCTTCAAAGTTTGAGTATGATTGCTACCTATATTTAAATGAAGATATATAGAACATATATAGAATCAGCACTAATTACAATAATGTTAATACTTTTTGCTAATAGGTCTTAGGATATTGTGTTGAATATAAGGATACATATAAAACATGAGCTTTTTCAACAGCTATACAAAATATTCTCAGATAAAATAAACATGTCATAATAGGAGGGAAACACCAGCTGCTGAGTAGAAAATTAAACAGAAGTAGGAGGCACTTGAAAAGGAGCAGTACACAGTTACTGAAAAATTGGAAAATGGAAAAAAAATCACTTAAGACAGAAATAAGCTGCGTAGACAAACTAATAAAACTTAGTGTCCACAAGGTGCAAGAAATATGTGAAGAAAAAGTAATAGATGATATGAAGGAAATATTTCTTATAATTATAAGGCAGACAAGAAATTTTTCCTTTCAGCTGTTACCTTTATTAGTAATGTGGAAGAAGAATATAAGCCAATATACTTATGCAAACCATTAGGATGGATGAAGGAAATAACTTATCGCCTCATGTAGATAAACATATCCATGTGATTTTGGGTAAGTTAGATCACAAAAAAAATTAATACAGATGCATAAAAATATCAAATAAAGATCAAAGTACCTTAAAGAATAAAATGTAAAACCCTTAAGTAACATGTTTACACAGTGTTTCAACAAGATAAAAATCTCCTGCAACTGGTAATCCATTATTAGTTAAAAGGTATATAAACGTAAATGTTCAGCTAAAGGCATAAACTGTTAGGGACACATTAGCTACTTTCTGATATTGCAACCCAAATGGAGAGATTTATATTAAAAGTACTAAATGGAGACTTAGCGGGTCTTGATCAAGTCAATATATAACAACACGCATTTGACAAAAAAGAAAGGAAAAAAAGGATACAGTATAATCTGCAAACAATTTTTGCATGGATGTAGTTAATGTAATCAAACTGAATCTTCAAGCTGATGTTGTATACATCAGTTTTACTTCTGCATTTAACAGAGCTGTCTATTAGATGTTTATTGATAAACCAGTAGATATGGAACTAGCTTACAAGTTGATTAGAATGACAGCTGAATGGTAATCAAACAGAGCATGATGGGTATAAAATAAAGGTCAAAGGGCAGTATCACGGGGTTACCTCTTTAGCCTGTACTTAACAGATATAAACATTCCTCAGAATATCTGTGGACATCTTCACTCCACTCTGTTGGGTTCTGACTACATGAAGATGCCTGAGCATACCTAATCAGGCTTGTCCTCTGAACGAAATCCCCACTACATCTGAGAAGTACACATTTCCATTTTTACTGTTAAGTTACAATGTGCTAGTGTTGATTTTAAATAGAATACTGCTTATTTATTTATTTATTTATTTATTTATTTATGTATTTATTTATTTATTTGTGTGTTTGTTTGTTTTTTTGTGCTGTGGTTGATTTATGTATTTAGAACTGGTTTCCCCTGTGAGAAAAGGAAGCGTTGTTATTGTTCTCAGCAAGGACATTGTGTTTTTTCGGTTGATCTGTGTGCTGTAGTCTGCTGTTTAAAATCAATATGTTTGCCCACTACATTGCTCTTCTTTGTGGGTTGAGACGAACTAAGAATGTCTGAGGATATCTAATCAGACTGGACCTCAAAACCAAACCCAACTACATCTGGGAAGTGCTGTATGATCTGCAGCAGGGCTGTGCACTGTTGAAACTATTTATGAGAGTTCCAAGTGTTTGCTCTGTCTGATTCTGTAAAAAAAAAAAAAAAAAAAAAATTATATATATATATATATATATATATATATATATATATGAAGTGGTGTCACCTCTGACTCTTACTTTTTACCACATCAGTATCCAACTGGGCACAACCACACTATCCTATGGACTCTATAGACAACTGAGCACAGGTGCAGATGCGTGAGCAGTTACATACAACTAAGAACATTTGCAGAGAGCCATATCACACAGGGCTGAGTTCTCACTTGCTGCAGACATATTGTTTATTATCTCTTTCACTACTTTTGCCATCTGTGGGAATTCTAAGCCTTAAGTCTAGTTCTTGCTGTGGTCTGTAAATTTGTAATAAAACTGTAATTGTGGCATCCCAGACAATTTATAATAGCCGCCTTCAAGAAACCATTACTTACTGTAGTGGTCTTTACAGTCTTTCTCAGTGATCATTTGTTGTCTTCTACAAGCATTCTGGGCCTGAGTCCAGTCATAGCTGTGACTGCAGATTGTCTCATCACTGTCCTAAGCTGTTGTGGTAGCACCCATATCAATTAATTTATACTAGACTGTTGGAGGTCACCCGAGCCAAATCATTTGTACTAAGCTGTTGCTGTGTCACTGAGAATACCTGGTAATCGCCTCTTCACATATTTATTAGTTGTTGCTACACTTTTTACTGACTTTCATATCCTTCATTTTATTTATATAATTGTAACTCGTGTACTTCGACTATTTCATCCTAGTGTTTTACTATCCAGACCTTTCTTATACATTCACTTCATTAACACTTTCTAGTGCTCACTATTTCACCAGGCACTAAATATCATGAAGTCATAGTTTACCCGAATGTCTGTTGCCAGTCTGATAGCGATAGGAACATTGATGCAATGCAAGAACTGCCTCATGCCCACAGACAGCGGTTTTATTCTTCCAGTAAATGACTGCATAGGTGATAGGTGCAACTATCTACTAACCTTGGGGTCCATCATTTCTTCAAAGACTACAGACTACACACAGAATGTTGTCAGTTCCAACACCCACTTCACACAACCAAGCCCACCATGTCCTAAACAAACAAATAAGCTTCTTACGCTGAGGTACTTAAAGAAGTCCCTGCCTAAACCACAAATGCCTTCTAGATGAATGTTTGTTACACAGAGTGCACTAACAGTCAAAAAACATACACAGGCATGATTCAAAACACATCTACAAAAATAAATCACTCACCTAGCAGACCAAAGCCTTTAAGGCAGCAAGCCTGAGACAGGACTCCATTGTCAGACACACACAGATGCACCACTCAGCAAGCTGAGCAAAGACAGCTTAATGGTTAGCTGCCTCTCAGCTGCCAGGATCTGTAGTGTCACTAAGGCTCTCAAGTCCCTTCACCCTAAGTAAACATATGACATGGTCATTCTGCACGTGGGAGTGAATGACTTGAGGCACACCTCCATAGAGCATATGAAGAGAGGCATGCTAGATCTCTTAGAATATGCATATGGCATTTGTATGAAACTAGCATTGAGCAGTATCCTACCAGCACCAAGAATGATGCTACAATATGAACAAAAGATGACCGACTTCAGTTATTGGTTTAGCTATTGGTGTCATTCTAAGGAGATCCAATATATATTAGATTGGAAGAACATGATAGAAAACTCCAGCTATTTTGCTAGGGATGGCCTGCACCTCTTTCCTCATGGTTTCTGTACATTGTCTATGACTCTTCCCTGTATTCCACTCCACATAAAGTAAAGTACTTCTCTTACCCTAGTCAAATGTAGTTTGGATAACTAGATGGGTAACTACAAATTCATCCCTGGTTTAGTATCCTTGTCATTCATGGATAGGAGCAACATGTTAGTCCCCAAAATATAATTATCTTGCTGTCTCTGTGTTATTTGCATGCCAAATATAAAGGCTAAAAAACTACCATGGGAATGGAAGGCTAGGCTTGTTAAGATCCTCACAGATAAATAGCCTAGTAAATACCTATGAACCTTATGGACTTTATTAATTAATGCCAGATCCCAAGACCAGCTGGTTAAAGTCTTAACCAGGTTTTCAGAAATATTGGACTTGGTTCTCATCAGATGAGCCACCTTATTCTCACCATATACAGTTTTCACATCACTGGTCAAATCTGATCACTGTTCGGTAACACTCACTATGAGGATAAAACTGGACTTATCACAAGACCATTCTGTATTTAGAGACTACACTAAGAAAAATCTAATCCAGCTAGCTGATGGACTAATGAAAGTTGAGTGCCCTGCTCACCTCAATGATCCCATCTTGTTTGCTATCACATTTGCAGATAATTTCCATGACAACCTCAAAACTTGCATTGAGGCATCTGTCTTCATAAGACATACATACAATTGTAAATCCAGGAATAAAGCCCAATGGTGCAACCCTAATATAAACAAACTATGCAATAAAATGGAGAACTTATAGCCTGTAAATACAAACAATACCATATTTTTGAGAAATGAACTCAAAAAGATCAACAAATAACTCAGAAAAAAAATCCTCCAAAAGTAATTATGAATTGAGAATTGCAACCTCTGCAAAGGAAAACCAGCAAGCCTTCTTCAACTGTGCAAGAAACCTTAGACTTAATACCAACAATGCTCAGAACTAATACATAATAACAGCACTTACTTGACCCCTGATAATGTAGCTGACATATTAGCAGACAAATTCAACTAACTGTTCCCCCCCCCATCTCTCCCATAACGTTCCGGAACTTGTTTTCACTCTCACACCACTTCTGTTGATCAACTGTGAGCATGTCCTGAATGCTCTTTCCAAGGCCAAAAACACTAGCTATTTGAGCCCTGATAATGTTCCACATCTTCTTGCCAGCACCAGACACTGTCTGATAGACTTGCAACTAAACGCATTCAGTTTCAGCTCTCCACTGGATTTATGATCAAGGAATGAAGAACTGTGGTAGTCATCCTACTCCACAAGGGGGATCCACGGCTGATCCAGGAAACTATAGATCTATAAGCCTCATAAGCCTTATCTGAAATTCAGTGGAACACATCATTACAGATCTTACTGACAAGGACATAGGCAGGCTACAAGTTCTAGACCCAAGTCAGCTAGGTTTTGTTTAAGGCAGATTCTGCCTCCTGACCTGGTGAGCTTATTTGAACATATGCATTAAACTTGGGCCAATCAGTTCGCACTGCCTAATGGACAGAACCCAGTCTATTAATGTGGGACATATGCTGTCTTCAGAAAGAGTAGTTACCAAAGGTGGCCCCCAGGGATCAGTCCTAGGGCTACCTCTCTTTGGTATTTACTTCTGCGATGTCAAAGCTGACATCAAGGGCTTTTGGCTGATCAAGTTTGCAGATGACTGCAAACTTGGAGCTGTCATTAACTTCCCATATGACTTCCAGATTCTTCAGTAGGGACTACCACACATCAATGTGCTGCCTGGACCATGTCCTAAAACTAAATGCCAAGAAATGCCACATTTTGTTCTTTGGCAAAACTGGGTGCCCATACATCTACTGTGTAAGTGACACCCCTTTGTAAGTTGACCCATTGTTTTGGGGTTTGGGTACTTTCAATGACAATGAACTATCCTTTCATCACCATGTGTCTCCACTGTTGTTAGTAAATCCTTTTATCTAGCTGGAGTAATTATCAGGGGTATCTCTTCTAGATCTAAGGAAATTATCATACCTCTCTACTCCTTTCGCTTCAAGTCTATAATACTGTACAGTGGCCCTTTGTTATGTACTTCTTTAAGCATATGCCCCAGCTTGAGAGATTGTAGCAGTTCCGCAATAAGATAATCAACAACATGTCTTCCTTGAGTTACCAAAGTCCCTTAAAGTGCTTTTTCTCTTTACTGATTCCTAAAAACTCTTGCAAGGTGACGTCAGTCTAGCCTACAGAGCCATAAAGGGTCCAGTCCTGTGCAACCTCCTGCACATCCACTAAAATAATAATACAAAAAACACCCACAAAATAGATTTTTATCTTCCACCAAAACATAAACATGACCTACTGGTAAGACAGATAGATAGATATGTACCCCAGAGAATCCTTTATGAAGTAGACTTCCTTTGAATGATGTAAAGTAGCTACCTGATCCTCTCTAAGCATAAACTAGACAAATGGATGGGTAATCATAAATATATCCCCTGCTCTGGCCCCTCAAGACCTCACTGAAAGGAGTCAAAACCTTATATATATCAGCCATGTCTCTGGGTGCATTTGACTAGGATATTGCGACACCAATGGTCCTCTGGATAAACAGCTCAACATTAAACTATGAGCCTATGAACCTCAGATCAGCTGTTAGTTTCCTTTGTAATCAGAAACACAACAAAAACAGAAGCTTACAGGCAGAACTCACACGGTAAGAATAGCGGGCTCCAGGTCTGACTCTAAACCAGTCACAAGTGGTGTGCTGCAAGGCTCGGTTCTGGGACCCCTACTGTTCGGCATATATTTCTCAGAAGTACAGGCAAACACAGGAGGACTATGGCTAACCAAGTTTGCCGATGATTGCAAACTGTGAGCCATAACTGACTCTCCAGCTGACACTGACATCCTCCAAAAAGGCCTTACTAAGTCAGACACCTGGTGTCAAAGTCATGGCCTCAAGCTAAATGCCAAAAAATGCATAGTTATCCTGTTTGGGAAAAACAAAACACCCACGAATTACCACATAGGCGGCAGCCCCCTTAATACAGAAGAGGTAATAAGAGATCTGGGGACCCAGGTAGATAGTAATCTCTCCTTTGACAATCATATTGCCAAAGTAGTTAGGAAATCCTTCTATGTGTCCCATCTAATTACTAAGGGGTTCGCATCTAGAAATAAAAAGGTTATAGTGCCCCTCTACTCGTCACCCATCAGACCCATCATAGAGTACAATGCCCCATTTGGGATGTACCTCACAAGACACTTCCAACAGCTTGAAAGACAACAAAAGCACTTCACCAAGAGGATTACTGGCCTCACAAAATATATCCTATGCAGCCCAACTGAAAAACTCCAGCTGTACTCAGTGGCATATCGCTTACTCAGAGGTGATCTCTGCCTGACTTACAAAGCCATGTCCAACTCAGAATTGATGGACATGCTCCACCTAAAGAAATCCAAGTCACTGCGAGCCACACGCTCTTGTGAGATAAACCTCGCCACAACAATTAATAGAACATGCTGGAGGGATAGATTCCTGTCACAGAGACTCCCCATGCTTTGGAACAAAATTCCTAACTACATTAGGCAGAGCCCCTCACTAAAACTTTTCAAGAGAAGCCTTGACGAGTGGATGGGTAACAGAAAATACACCCCTGGGATCACTTCATTGGCTCTGCTTGACAGAGGCTCAGTTAATTAATCAATGGGGCAGAGAAAGCCAACACACTCTGGCTAGGCTTATAAATGCCCTCGGGCAGATAGCCTAGTACCTACCTATGAACCTATGAAACTAATAGCTACCATTCTCCAAGCAAACCATTGCAAAATAGATGGACCATTATACAACCTTTATAGAAATTAATTGGAAGGTTCTATGACAGGCCAAAAAACTAGTGGTATGGCAGTCACAGTGGCTTTTCCTAGAGTGATGGGTGGTGAGTGCTCAGTCTGTGATGGAGGAAGCTATCTGACCTTCAGTCTGTTTTTTGAACACTATAGGATTAACATTGCTTCTAGGGAAAGGGTTGGGTTTGCTACTGCCATTCTACAAAATGTGTAATAACCCAACTCAATGTTTCCCCCTCCTGCTCTTTGCCAGTACTGAAAATCACACATTCCGTAATGACAGTAAGAGTAATCTAGACAAATAATATACTACACTTATGTAGGAACTTAGCATAATAGTAGATTTTTGAATAGCTCGCTGTTGCGGTATTGGTTTTCCTCTCTCCCTCAACCCCTGTCTTCTCTTCCTTGGGTATTGTGGGACTAGGGTGGGGTGTCCTATCCCTATTTAACTATGCATTCTCTCTCTTCCCCATACAAAGGCTTCAGTCCTGTTCAGGTCTGGATAGACTTGGGAACCCAGTTTCTCTAAGTTTATAACCCATACCTGGTCAATGGGTGCTCCTTCTTAGTTATGCTACATAGGACCCAGTCTAGGAGTAGGAGGGCCAGACAGCCTGTTGGGACCCAGGGCATAAAAGCTCTAAAATGATGTAGGTGGATGTTAACATTATACAAGGAACATACTATCATCCCAAAGAGCTAGGTATCCATCCTGCAAGGAGGTGGAAGTTTGCTGAACTACCCAGCTGTTGAATCAGTTGACTCCACATCTGCCATTGCACTTAACCTTGTACTACGTAATATTTTCACTAGGTACACTGGAGAGATTCTATCCTGTCTGAAATTATGATAATTCTCATATTAGTGGCCAGCAATTTACTGATTTTGCTAAATATTTGGACTTTAAAACTGTAAAATTCCACTTGTGTTCCTTCAGGCAAATGCACTTTTTGAAAGACTCATGTAGTGTATATGCAGAGCTGTAGGCATAGTTCACAACAAAAGATTTCTTGTAAATCTCTTTATGTCAGTTTATAGAGCACTACAGCCAACAACAGGACACCTTCCTGCGCAGACATTTTTTAAAACTGTATGTAACTCCCACATTCTTTGTTGTGAGCAAACCAAGACCTGTGACGAGAAAACCAATTCTGTGGAAAAACGTTAGAGTGAAATCCCATTCTGAAGGAAGATGTTCTGCAATCAAAAGGAAGCTTTGAACTTCTGAAACTGGTAGGATTTACAAAAAGCATTCTTTAGTTTTTGACTAAGCCACACTGCATTGTCCACATGACTATAAATGAACAGAAATAACAAGGCATGCTTATTTTACAGAATGGTTACTTTGGGCAATTGTAAACAACTAGACTTGGTAGAATAACCAATTGTATGTGTGCCCAAGGAAATTAAAAGGACAGCAATATATGCAGGTTTATCACACACTCCCCAAAGCATGAACATCACTGCACAACATTATCAAAAGCTAAATAGGTCCCAGTCAAACAAAATCTAACATAATCTTATGCTCTTTTTCAAACTCCTACACAACTGCACAATTTCCTTTCTGGCTGCCAAAGTAATAAGGGAACAGTCTTCCTTCAACCTCAGTAATTAAAGCCATCAGGTCTTACCATACAGGCTCCTAACGCTAAACCACAATGCACAGATCATTGCTTCTTCTTACTAGGCCCTAAAGTATGTGACTGTAACTCTGCTGATATTAAAGAAATACCTTCTTACCCAAAATTCTGTACACAACTAAAACATTATCATCACAATAATGCTTCATACAAATGCCACCACTCTGGACACCATCCCTAACAGAATTGTGTTCTTCTCTAGCAGTCTGCTTCCTAACAAGTTTAAATATCACTTGCAAACATAGCTAATGCAAGAGTCAGTCTGACTGCACTGAAGATAACTGTGCTATGCGTGGGTGACGGTTCCTACTCATATTATATATAGTAATTGTTTCTGTCTGTACTGTATACTCATTATACTTGTCTTACTATAGCATTTTATGCATCCCTATCAGATGATCGAGTTTTCAGAAACTCGAAATTCATACGGTCGAGACCATATGATCAGGTTTCAGAAAATTCAAAGGTTTTGAATGGAGATTATGGTACAGTGCTGAATGGGAAATTTACCCTTTTCCTCATAGTAATGCTATCTTGGAGTTGGTATATTTAATTTGCATGGGGTGCAGGGAAGGGGGCTTGCCCCCCTACAAAAACATTTTAAGAACTTAGATTTTTGTGGGGTTTTTTTTGGATGTTTGAGTTTTTGGAAACTTGATCATATTGTCCCAACCATATGAATTCTGGGTTTCTGAAAACTCAGTCATCTGATAGGGATCCCATTGTGTGTGTGTGTGTATGTGTGTGTGTGTGTGTGTGTGTGTGTGTGTGTGTGTGTGTGTGTGTGTGTGTGTGTGTGTGTGTGTGCGTGTGTGTGTGCGTGCGTGTGTGTGTGTGTGTGTGCGTGTGTGCGTGTGTGCGTGTGTGTGTGTGTGTGTGTGTGTCCGTGTTTGTGTGTGTATTTTGTTTCTTTGTTTTCCTTATTTAGTTCTCCCTGGGCTAAAACTGAAATTAGGCTTTTGTGATCAGTGCTCTATCCCAGTTAAATTCAAATCAAATAAAAATTTCAAAGATTACATCTGATACTGAATGACATCTCCATAATGTTAAACTATCACAGAATTATTTTCTTTCAAAAAAGAAAGAAAGAAGGGATTAAAACAATATTATGAATATGGTATGAAATGCAAATGAAACAAGGTGCCATGCAGTTGTAATATAAATTGCAGTTTACAAAGGAGGCCATTATTCCACTGTAAATACAAACAAAAGGGGTCACACTAAAGCCACAAGGAAATAAAAAAGATTAAAAAGATTGAGGAATCTTTTTGAATATATTTTATGAAGGGACTGTTAAATGTGATATTCAAATGTTAGTGAGCACTCACTGATCCCTTCTCAAACCTACCCTAATAGCCGATGCACTTTAATTGCCATAGAGCTTTCAGATTATCACAGAGACATGTGCATGGTGTCCCAGGTCTGATGGGAGGTGCTGAGCTAGGAAACTTGTGGAGAACCTGCTATAGCTCCAGGGAAGACCATACTGAAGATTTTAGGAAGTTGACTGGGCTTAAATGAGGTACATGACTTCTACTGGTATTAACAATTAACAAATCGACATGAGTTGGAGCATCTCTGGAGCAATACGTAGCATCTTCTTTCTAAGAATCTGATTGGTGTAGGAGTCTGGTGAAGATGTTACTGATTAAACGTTGTTCTACAGAACATAATGTAGTCCTTCTGATGTAAAACCTGCAGCAGCTTGACCCCTACGTTAGACCACATGACACTGAAGTACTGTATACCGGTGCTATTAAAATTTCAGCAACATTTCAACAACTATCGTCTCTTTGGCAGTTTCAGCGATTCTTTTTATCTGTAGACTTTAGCACTGATGTGCACGATTGCTTTCATTTGTTTCTGCCTGTTTCATATAATGTACCTATACTGGTTTAACTTGGTAAACTTGACTATCTAATACAGCTCTATTGTTTGAGAAATTACAATGCAATTGGAGGTCAGATTTATTTTGCTATAACAAAGTCAGAGGAAAGTTAGGATTTACTTTAGAGTTCAAGTATTAAAGTAATGTCAAATTGTGTGGGAAGACGGTACATATGAATAAATCGATATTTAAGCAGGAAAAGATATTATAAACCAAACAGATGGCATTCATAAATATGCCATGCAGCTTTGGGCATTAACTACATAAAGCAATGCAGACAAGACTGGTTCTCATTTAGGAATATAATACATTACAGGTGATGGTGATATGCATGTGAGGGGGCGGCTCAGATCGTAGCTGCAGGGTCTGGAGCTATGTCCTGACTTCTAGGCACTGTCTGTGTGGAGTTTGCACATTCTTTCAATGTATGTGTGTCTTTTCTCTTGGTACTCCAGTGTCCTCCCACCTCCAAAAAATATGGTGGTTGATTGGGTATACAAAATTTACAAAATAGTTGCTCTTCTAGCCTGGCCTTTGATTGTAAAGGTCAACCAGGAATGGAGTGCCAGTACAAAAATAATTCCAAAATCCATGTGGATGTATTTTAAAACTCTAATAATGAATAGCATGAACATAAAATAATGAATAAATCAAGTGCTTCCGTCTCCGGATTCGGAGACTTTATCAAGATAAAGCATAATCAGTTAAACATTCTCCTTAAATAGCCCAGAACCTGATGTTAGACCAATCACAGCCCAGTACTCATGAATAATTCCTACAATATTATAATACATAATTGCTCAACTTCACACTAATCCAAATAGATATAGGACCTATAAGAAACACACATACAAGCACCCAGCATAAATTTAAACTGCCTCCTTTCACATAAAATATAAAAAAACAGAATCTATAATAATATAATATTCATTAAAAATCATTGAACTATGAAGTGAGAGACATTCAACCTCACATATATCAAATATAATAATATAAATATATAAATATAAATTTAAGAATACATGTAAATATATAAGCATATAAATATAATTCCAAGTCTAAGAACCTAAACCCATAAAACCTTTAATACTTCATAATGTAAATATAATATAAATATATAAAAGCCCATCTATATTAATACATAATACTTAATAACAGAAATCATAAATACATAATTAATTGAATTAATTTGATACATGGCTATGCACTAAATTCATTTTGTGTTCTTTATTTATCCAATGCTTTTAATTTTAAAAAACAAGTAATTGAAAAATATTCATTTAGACCTGGCCACTGGGTTGCATTAGTCCTAAGTTGCCATAGGGCTTCATTCCTCTCAAGATGTAAAGGCCTGTGCTGTTCAGGAACAGTATACTTAGTGTCTTCTGTAATACATGCCTTACCTCTGAAGCAGATCATTCTTTTATGCACTGTTTTTAATTTACTAAGTGATAAGCTCAGAAAAAGTCATAGGTCAATCAAGGAGGAAGAGCAGCTAGTTCAATGTGAAAACAGTTTCTATAGCTATAACCTTCATGGCTCTGAATTGCTCAGTTGTTTTGTTTTATACCAGTTAAAAGAAGGCCTACCTGAAGTTATGACTTTTGCACTGATTTTAGCCATCTATACTTTCAAAGTAAAATTAGAACAAGAGCATAATCTGCATATTCCCACAATGCTACCCCATATTCAACAATAAGAGCAGTAGTGTCCCCAGCATCAATCCCATAGGATACCCACAGGGAGTTTTCCTTAAGAGGACAGTGTATTGTAGGATGGTGCAGTGGTGCAGCAGTAGCGTTGTCACCTCACAGCAAGAGGTTTTCTGGTTTGATTCTTGGCTGGGGTGCCTTCTGTGTGGAGTCTGCATGTTCTCCCTGTGTTTGTGTGGGTTTCCTCTGGGTGCTCCAGTTTCATCCTACTTTACAAAGACACGTCTGGAACATTTCTTCCCGGGCATCTGCTGAAAATTGGCTTTGTTCCAAGTCAGACTTTCCCGGTAAACAAATGTTAAATAAAAAAATAAATCAAATTATATGCTATATGTGGTATTCTCCTAGAAACAGATAATGACCTGGCAGTATGGCATATTTAACAGTTTATGGCACAGTAGCCTAAAGTTCATGAACTGAAATGCATTTGCAGGATTTAGAAATAAATAGCCCCACTTGCTTGTTGCAACTGAGCCAGGTACCTTGTTAGAGCTTTATCTTTTCTATGCTCCTTTTGAAAGTTATTTTTTTATTTACATATTACTAATCTACAGACAGAGAGGCTCAGCATTACTGGAGTTTTTAGTAGACTTATGAGGTAGTCTTATTTGAGCAAATGTAGATTAATAGTAAAAATGTGTGTTTCTATGCTAATAACTGACAAATATAGAACAATACTATAAAAAGACAAGAACTATGAGAAGACCTGTGGCTAAGACTGGCAGAGAATATGTGCTGGACAATGTCTAGAATTGGGAAACTAAATATCACACATCCACTTACTGCAGTAAAGGTTAACAACATATAAAACTAAAGAAATACTGTGCTAAAGTAAGTCCAAACATTCAGAAATAAAGTAAAACCTTTTAATGAAATCACAGTTAAACCCTTTTGTCTTTAGAGTACTCAAGGTTTCATCGGAACTGACAAGATAATTGCAGTCCACCATCCAGTGGCTCTACTCGACAGAGGCACTAGGAACTAAGGTCGGGTGGCACGATGCCAGGATAATTCTACGGGCTAGTCTTGTAAAGGCTCCAGGGCCATTAGCCTACTATACACCTATGGACCTATGAACATATATATATATATATATATATATATATATATATATATATATATATATATATATATATATATATATGGGTTCCATACACTAGATCGAATTTTCACTAATTCAAAATAGTGCATGGAATGCTCACTGCAGTGAAAGTGCACTTAATCGAAAGTGCACTTACGCGAAGTTCAGTACAACGAACAGGTGTTGTACTGAACTTCCGTGCAGTACTCAAGGACCTTAGGGTTAGGGCACGGGTCATAGTAAGGGGATGGCCCATAGGGCTATCCCCTTACCATGACCTGCGCCCTAACCCTAAGGTCCATGATGACTGCAGCGCAGTGAAGGACATAGCAATGTCCTCCACTATGGTGCGATAGTCACGAACCTTAGGGTTAGGGCATGGGTTAGGGTAAAGAGATAGCTTTTCTAAGTATCCCCTTACCCTAACCCGTGCCCTAACCCTAAGGTCTGTGACTATCACACCATAGTGGAGTACATAGCTTGTTTTTTATGTCCTCCACTGTGCTACGGTGTTTTCGGTGAAGTGCACTTGCGCAAAAGTTCACTTTCGTTAAAGTGAACTTTCACAGAAGTGAGGCTTCCTATTACAAGTTCGAAGTAGTGAACTTTCGTTCTTGTAATAGGAATCCATATATATTCGTATATATATATATGTCAAAAAACAAATGACTATATAAAGATAATGGATGCTAAAAGCAATGTAAAAATATTTGAATATCATGCTTTTTGTCATGTACAAGATTAAAAGTTATAATTTTGCAGCCTTGAGCTTCAGTACACAGGAGATTGATATACTGTCATTAGGTCCTGGGGGAGGGACCAGTGTGTCTAAGTTTCACTGACAATGCCTTTGATAGTAATGTAAAAACTGTCCGGTACAAAACAAAATAAAACCTGAGGTCTCACATATAAGGGAATGCTTGTAAAGTGTGTTTGTGTCTCTTTTGATAGCAACGGCATGCATGTGCTAGTAAATTCACCTGCTTAGTGTTCTTTCCATTTTTCTTATGTAAAAAGAAGCCCATGACAAACTGATGGCCAGTACTTCTACAATTCAAATGTTTACTGGACATGTAGGTTTTATTATAGGCAGTAATAGCAAATCTATATGTTGCCTGATTTTTGTAAGTCATAGTGATGCTTTCCACCCCTCATTCAAACTTCTGGAAAGTGGGAAAATATGATCCAGTTTTTGTTCAAAATGTTTTTATCCCTCCAGGTTTATTGTTGCATTTTAATAGCATTTCCTTCTCAGAGTTTGCACCCGCACTATTCTTAGGAATCTGTACATTCTTTCACTTGTCCCAAGACTGGTATATATTTTGAGACTCAAGCATTAGTTATTTCATCTTGGATGGTTTCTAAAAGGTTTTTCGGGTTACCATGGTCGAAAACATACCATATAGCTATTATTTTCTTAGATAATGGAGTCATAATCACAAGTCATATGTGCCAGTCAAACATACTGCCCTTCACCAGACTTTTTTTTTTGGAAAGGTGGGTGGTTTCTGTCATAATGAAGATATGATTTGGAGAAAGTTGACTTATTGTACATGTTTGAACAAAGGGCCAGATTCATTAGCTCCTACATTAAGTTTACAGGATCTGTATTCAAAAAGATCTCTACCACACTTTTTGTGCTTTCTAGTCATTCAGAAAGATTACACTAAATAAGCATGTCTTCTGCACTTTGTTGTACCCTTTATGAATCCCCCTTGAAAATCAGTAGGAAAACTAAAATTAGGAGAAAGAAGGTGGTGCAAATTATTCTTGTGCTGTCTGTTCAACTCAGAATGGTGTACACATAGTGTAGGCATTAATGAATCCCAGGGAAAATGTTTTTCCAACCTACTTTTTCTTAACATGACATCTAAGAAGATAGCTTCATTATGAGAAATATGGTGTGTGAATGATGAAAAGGGTGAAACAGATTGGATATATTTTAAAAACTCATTTAGCTGGTCCAACATATTAGTCCACAATATGCATATGTCATCCAGGAACCTGTAATAACTAAGCCAACAGTCAGTAAATGGAGAGTTAAAAATGTGGTCCTTCTACCAAGTCCACAACCCCATGTTAGCTTTAATGAGAGTACATGTTGCCCCCATTGCCTCATGTACACATAAAAAGGTAGCTACAATTTTACAAATCCAGCTAGTAATTAAAACATCGGAAAGCAGTCTTGTGTGTCGTGATGCCTGTGCTCTGGCCCAACAAACAAGGAGCCTCAATCCTCACCATTAACACCACTCTAGGGCGTCTCATATAGGAGGAAAGGATAACAAATACATACAGTAAAGTGCAATTTCACTTAAGAGCACACGGAGATCACAGTCAGTCTGGGGCTGGTCGCTCTTTTGCTCTCCAGGTCCACAATAAGACTCCCCACTGGCACAGCCATAGAGTCCAGATCTCAGCCAGCTGGGCAAGCTAAAACCCTCAGCACCCTCTCTGTCCAATCAGTGCTTCGTGTCCCTGCCCAAGTAGCTGACACACACACCCTTTGAGATAAGGGCTTATACAACCACACCGACACTCCTGGGAAAGACTGGCACAGGTTCTCCGGCAGTTCCCCTTTTACATAGACTATACAATAGAAATCACTGCCACCACCCAGCTATTTATCAGCTACCCAAAGGCCCTTAAAAGAGTGTCCAATTATTATTGTGCAATATTATTATCCAATTGGTAGTATACCTAAACAGTCACGGCTTATTAGAGTGACTTGGTACAGTGATCACTATAAATATGCAATGTACTCTAGAGCTTAAATTATCTCTACACAAAACAGCCACAGTTGAAAGGTTTTAAACTATTTAATAATAAATAATAAAAACAGAAGACAATACTTCTTACTACACAGTGCTAGTTAAGAGTTCAGAGATCACAGACAAATACTTAAACTAATTCAGTAGTACAGTTCTGACATCACAGAAAAACACAGTCTAATCTTTCTAGTTTCTAGCTATTTCTAAGAGAAAACACAAGTCTAAGATAAACTTACTTATAGAGCAAGGCAGTGCTGTGAGTTGGATGGTCAAGACAAAAATGCTTAATGGTCTCTGATTCTATTTTTAAAATCACATTCCTGGTTCCCATTACATCATTTCACACTTCCCTGGGTTCCCAGACTAACAGAAACTACACTTACATTCTTAACATCTCCTTGTGTTCTCTTGCAGCTGGTCAGGAAGTAGAGCAATAAAAATACATTTGCATGTTTAAATCTAGCAATTTAACTCTTGGTTAAAACAACAGAAAGAATGACTTCATCTAGCCAGGCTGGAGCCGACTTTATATCAAAGGGTCACAACATGCTTTACTTGGTCAGCTTTCTGCCAGCAGAGTGTACTGTTGTTACATTTTGTTCAGTTCCACATCTAACAGCAGCTTTTTTTTTTCCATTTAAGACAACAAGCCTGTGTCTTACATTAATATTTACACATGATAGAATTTAATTCTATCTGGCTAGGCTGGCAGCCTTCACATGTGTTATGTGTTGTATCTGTATCACTGTGTTTACACTAAACAACTGCTATGATTCAGGTCAGTAAAAGAACACAACTGTCAAGTAAGCAACTTGAGCAGTTGCACTGATAAAATGTTACATAGTTCTTCAGGATGATTGCAGAAGAGGAGAATGTCTACGGTTTTCAAGAAAGTCCATCTTATCGCATTGTCACAAGAGATAATGGCAAGCCATCTGTATCTAGCATAAAAACTATGGCATTTAATAAGTGACCTTGGAGAATATGACATGGAATATGTTGGCACTTGTATTTAAGCAGATATCAACTACATGAAAAACTTCCAAAGTACATTTTCTAAGTAAAATCATTACCAATAATATTTAATCAAAATCTAAAGTGGAAAAATACTTCTATGAAGTATGTACATGTGAAGAAAAGCAAGATCAAATTAACTATCACATTTCAGATGATTGAGACAAAAGCAGAAATTAAATGAAGCATACAGACGAAGCAACCATGTGTAACTAAACTGCTGGTAAGCAACAAGCAACTGTACTCAAAACTTTATTGATGGCAGGTTTTCTTTGCTTCCAGGATAAGAGTGAAATAGAAACACTGCAATCTGAGATAAGGACAGTTATATGAACTACACATGTTCTATTAATTACTTTAATCCATTTATAATTGTGCCATCTTTAGCCCAGGTTAATCTTGAAGTATGGGGCAATCTGAATATGAAATGCAGTAATAACCAGTAATAAAAATCTGTTTATAGTCATGGAAGCAAAATCCCAACTGCTATATTTCAAGAATTCTTAATAACAAATTACATTAAAAAGAAATTAAAAGAATATAGCAATTTAATAACAGAAATAAAAGACAGCATACACAAACAGTGCAAACAACACTTTGCTTTGCATTGTGCAGAACTGTAAAAGCAAATAACTTCTTGTGCATTTTTAGTAAAATTATTGTATATCAATGGCAAGGCTGGTTTGTTTGAAAATAATTAAAGTTAATCAATTCTGACACAGTCAGGTGTACTTTAACTGTATTACATGCTTTTTCCATGTAATAATGAACATTATAAAAAGGGAGTTTATTTGCAGAGACAAACTTGAATTAGAGTAATAGTCACAGCTGAAATAAAACAAGTTCATGGCTTTTATAAAGGTTTTAAAATGAGACACAGGCTGCTCTGTATCATGCAAAAACATGATCATTTGAAAGAAAAGGATCCCGTGCCTTACAATGTCACTGGAACTGCCAAAACAGGAAAACACAATTTATGTTATGTGTCTGAAGTTCGTATCAGAGAATGTGGAAGCATTCACACACACACACACACACACACACACACACACACACACACACACACACACACACACACACACACCAATTATACAGCAGAATATTGGGTTAAGCAGGTTTGTCTTACTTCCTGTTAAGATTTACTGCCATTCAAAGTTTGACAGAAGAGGAAAGACTGCTGTGTCCTTTTCAAATGCAAAGCTGACTTCACCCTGAAACTGAAGACGCATAGCTAACATAACACTTGTAGCCATTCTTTCTATAGATGGCTTGGAGACTTTGAAGTAGCTACTGCAAAAAATCAAGCTTGAAAAACAACTGTGTGCGTGTGTGTGTGGGAGGGGGGGTGCACACTCATAGACTGTCACTGATGTTGTCATAACATTCTGACGGCTTATGTCCTCAGCATAGCAATGCCTTTAGTTAACCGTTAAGAAATAAACCTGACATTCTGCAAAGTCGTAAGTGTCTTGCTTGCTGCATAATAGGTTTGTGCCTACTTGTAATGTCTCACTGCTTTCTGGTTCACCGATTAAGCCTCTGCTACTTTACTATAACAGCACACAGCTACATGAGGTTATAGCTGACAAGAGTGTAATTGAAGAAACCATATTGATGCTTTATGTTAGTTATCAGGTGGCAAAACTGCATACACCTGATCACAATTTATACATCACTGTATCAGTAATGTATATAAAGAAGTAACAGGTTAGAAAAAAACATGATTGCTAGCAACAAATGCATATTTAAATAAGCCATAATATGTTTATGTCAACTACACTGAGAAAAACAGATTATAATGCAAACCTGCTGCAGCATAAAATAATGGCTAAAATGTTATAAACCTGGCTAAACCCCTTATCAGACCATAGTGGTACAGATGACACTGTCAGATTATAATCTATTCACATAAAATCTGTGTGAGCTGTATTTTTTCAACAAATTCTGCAGGCTACAGACAGCATCCTGCACATGGATCTGAGCAGTGTTAATATCACTGTTATAAATGGCATGCAGTGTATGTTAAATAAATCAATGAGCTAAATGTTGTCACACATAGCTTATCACAGAAAAATAATTTTATGAAATGAAAGGCTCATGTGCAGGATGTCAGAAGCATGGTACCATTGACATTACACAGCAGAAATGCTTCTAAGGACAAACAAATGCTATCATTCTCTTCTACCAGAAAGCCTACCTGAATTCTTCCAATGCATACATGGCCTAGTAAACAGGATAAATCTTTATAATATCCAATAGTTTTCTTGGCACAATTGTACCCAGTGGTGTCATCTAAATCATAACCCAAAAATCAAAATCAGTCCTTTATCCATATTCCTGATATCCTGCAGAAAAGGGAATGCAGATATCGGCCTGTGGACTACAATTCAGCCGGCAGCTTGCAAGCAGCAACAGCAACAGCTCACAGAGGGAAGAGGCAGTGTACCATGTGATCACTCCAGCAACGCTGATTAATGCAGCATTCTCCATACTCCAAGAATATGGAACGGTATTATCAGGGCTTAGGCTTCACTGATGAAATAGTTGAGTGAACTGCAAGCCTTCTAAGAATGTACTGTTAAATTGCAGTAGTACTGGAAAAAAATATGAAACACTAAAAAATACTAAACCTACAATATTATATCATGCAGTCTGTTAAAACAGGTTTGTAAACTAAAGAAAAAATGCTGGATAGCTTGTCCATAGGTATCATTTTTCCTATTTTAGTAGTAATTCTTTAGTAGTACAAATATCCTGTATTGCATTGCATGAACTGTAAATGCATAAATACTAGTGTGTGTGTGTGTGTGTGTGTGTGTGTGTGTGTGTGTGTGTGTGTGTGTGTGTGTGTGTGTGCGTGTGCGCTTCTGTGTGTTTCTAACTGAATGCAGCTGTCAATTCAGAGAACATTTTAAGAACTATATACATATCTCATTCTGTATCTGTTCAGTCTGGTTTTGTGTACTGTCTCAACAAATCTCTCACCACCTGAAGTATACATATAATGTAAATGTAGTGCTGTTTTACCATGACTAAGCAAGTTAATCCTATTATCAGGATCTTTTTTATCTGTTTTATATTTTTGCAAGAGGAAAAACCTGCCACATTATGCACCCATCCCTCTTCTAAGCATAATGCAGACACTTTAATTCTTTGCTTTGATGTCAAACTCTACATTAACCCTTGAGTTACAGCAACACAGACATTCTGTGCAGCAGTGTTTATCCAAAGTACTGTCTGCTGTTTGACGGTATTACATAGCTCAGGTGAAAAAAAAATAAAAGGATTGCACCTGTAGAACTCATCAAATGTATTACATACTACTGTAAGGGTAGACATAATCATGCAAGAATGCATTTTTGGGTAGATTGCTAGCTTGTTCCTTCTGCAAATATTACACTATTATGATAATTGTTGTAATACATTTTGAGCTAATGGGACTTGCTATGGCTTAGAAAGTGTTTGTGGCATAAGCTGACCTGAATTAAAAACATAACACCAGAATTGGTATCAAAACATAAATCACTCTTCACAATAAAGTTCCTTGGTGCGATGCTAAGTGAGTCAGCAAAACATATACCATTTAAGATATATTTTATCTTCAAAAGTCTACCTCAGATACTATTAGGAATGAAACAAGAAAAAAATGTTCTAATCTTTGCAAAATCCTCTACATGTTGTGATTGTCTGCTGTTACTCTACCAAGCATACCTACTGCTGCAATAGGAGAAAGGCAAAACCGTTTAGAGGCTTTTTCCAAGACAGCATCTTCTGTCTTCACTTTAGCCACAGTGGAATTGCTGAACAAGACACATTTCCATTTGGTAAGCTGAATATGATGGATACAATCTCTGGGATAATCAATGGAATTCTTAGATAGGAAGAACTGTGTCATCAAAAAAGCAGAAAGCAACTAGGTCCAACAAGTATTTATGTATGAATAATGTTAGACCAACATACTAATAAAAGAAAACTGGCTTATGAATATACCTTTCAGACTTTGCTTTTTATTTACCCTATAGTCTCAGTTCTAGCTCCCTCCTATCCTATCTTTATAAGATTAGAACTCTTTTAAGTATTATTTTTGTAATGCAGCTCAGTTTTTACCATTACCAATACTGCCATAGTCAATGTGATTTGCCACTAAGCCAACAGCAAGACGTTGTCCCGTTCGATTCTCAGCTAGAGCGTCTTCTGTGTGGAGGCATGCGTGAATGGGCATGCCTTCGTTGAAGGTTGTGTGTCAGGGCTAGTAACTCGGCATGTAAAAATCCACTACCAAGCATTAGCGGACCGGAGTTCCGCTGTGGTGACCCCTAACCGGGATAAGCCGAAAGACACAACAACCAATACTGCCATTTAAAGTCAGACAAAAATACATAATTGTCAGTAATATAAAAGGTTAGTTTTACTACAGCTTTGCTGATATGGATACACTTTATTGAGGATCATCTATGGCCATCTGAGCCCCAGGTGTGCAAATACCACTACCTCACAGCCAGAGACTATGGCAACTTGTAACACACCCAGCCATCTGCTAGGGCTCAAACATGAACAAGGTATGGCAGCCTTGGGAAGAGAGTGAAGCTGCTACAACTTGTCCAAATACAGCATTTGAATTTGGGGAAGGTTAGTGCAGTGGTTGTGGGGATGGAAGTACAGGTAATGATGGGGGGTGAGCTTTAGATTTAAGGGGCAGGAAGGAAGCTTATGGTTAGGAAACAAGAGGGGAGTTTTAGGTTTATGAAGCAGAAAATATGTTTTAGGTTTAAGGAGTGGGAAGGAAGTATTATGGTTAGGGAGTATTAGGGTTATCGAAGGATCAGGCATGTTTTGGATTATGGAGGAGGAAGGGAGTTTTAGGCTTAGGGGAGGGTCAGGCACTTTTAGGATTAGGGAGCAGGAAGGGGGAAGTTTAGATATAGGGAAGGGGAAGGGAGTTTATAGTTAAGAAGCAGGAATTTTCATGTCAGGGACCTAATGGAGACATTAAGTTTAATGAAGGGGGACTGACGATTTTGGTTTAGGTTGCCATCAGGGACTTTGGTTACAAACAGGAGTCCTATAATTAGGTTCAGGGCCAAGGTGGGAGATCTCAGGGTTAGAGTTAGGATCATGGTAGAGCTATGTAGTTAAGTTGGGTTAGGTGGGGAGAGAGACAGATAATTTACTAGGATTGGGCTTTGGGGCTCGTGGGAGTTAGGGCACTTGCCAATTAGAGGAAGTGACAGTGAGCAAGTGTGCTTAAGCCAGTAGCATGCAACCATTTGTAGTAGACCTGAATTGAGAGTCTGGATACATGTGTGTGAATGTATGTTGGTTTATGCATGCAAGTATATGACTGAGTGTTTTTGTCTGTGTGACCATGCAGGGGAAAAGCTTGACTGTAGATGAAAGTGTGTGTGTGTGTGTTTTGTTGTGTAGAGGTGCCTTTGCTAACGTAATGCATAGGCCACTAGGGAGAACACTAGTGCACTGAGGTCTGAAGGTGCTAGTGTTCCATTCAGAAACTTGGTAATGAGCCAATACTGAAGTCTTTCACATTGTAGCTATACATGTCTCTGAATCACAGTTTTCTTTCCATTGCACTTATAGACAAACTGCACTGGGCAATTAGCATAAGTGATGAGGATTTTATTTAATATTAGCCCTTGTCTTATTTATACTTGACAAGGTGGAGGAGAGAAGCTGTATAAAATTTCCCACCAACACAAAGAAAGAACAACTTCACTGAGAATAAAAGGCAACATCAAGACTTATGAAAAAAGCCTTTAACAAAGTAGCACACTGCACTTTAAAAGTATTATATAAAAAGTAAAGTTTTTAATTTTTTGTTTCCTTAAATGTTTGTTTCCTTTAATTTCATCAACAAAACAACAAGAATGAAGGAAAGAAAAATACTTCCCCATGAAAAACTAACAGAAGCTTGAAATAATAAAAAACATATTCATTAATACAACAGAGTTGTGAAAAACAGTATATGGATCAAGAAATGTTGATCTGTTTGGGAAAAGAAACATCTGAGCAAGTGCAAAAATATAAACAGCAAAAACCGGAGATTTTTGAAAAGTATAAAAAAGAAACATGGACATGGAAAAGAAAGAGAGATTTGATGTGGTTCTATATTTATGCAAAGGAGAAAGCCAAATTAATCAATATAAAGAAGGCAGCCCAAAAGATATTCGAAGAGAAATACAGACAAAGGCATCCGGATATGGAAAATTTCACAATAAAAAAATAATATCACAAAGAGGAAATGTAGAAAAGAAGATTAGTAAAGCAGAAGTTAAAAAATAGAAGTTGAAGTTATGGAATGCCTGTGAAGTGAAGGATTTAGTGTAGAAGGTCTAACACAGGTTACATCACAGCATGATGGATTGAGTCCCCAAAGTAAGGAAAAACAGGAAGATCAGGAGACATCTGAAGAAGAAATATGGACATGGGAAACACAAAGAGATTTAATATGGTGTAATATTTATGCAAAGTAGAAAGCAAAACTAACCAACACAAAAACAGCAACACCAAAGATATTTGAAGAGAAATACAGGCAAAGGAATCCTGACATGGAAAACTCTGCAATACAAAAAATAAGAAGACAAAGAGGAAAAGTAGAAAAGGAGATTAGTAATGGAGAGGTTAAAGAAACAGAAAGTGAGGTTACGGAGTACCTGCAAAGTGAAGGATTCAGTGTAGAAAATCTAATTCAGAAAGCACCACAATAGGATAGAGCAATGCATATCTAAATTAAGAGGAGACCAGTGGACAGGAAGCAATTGGTCAGGTGCCATATGAAGATATTTTGGAGCCTTCCACAGGAAACCAGTATAAACATTCACTTGAAGCTGGAGAGCAAGGGAAGGAACAGGAAGATGTGGAAACTCTGATGCAGTCAATGTTGAGGAGTGATAGGCCAGTGAGTTTCCATATGACAGAGCAACGGATGGCATAGGATGAAATTGAAAAGAATGTGCCACATGAAGATGCTATAGAACTTTCTATAGAATGCCTGCAGGAAATGGAAAGCAAAAAATATTCCCTTAGTTTAGAAGAAGATGAGCTAGAGTTACTTGATTTAATAGATACAGATAGACATATCAAGATCAATGAAAGAAATAGACTGCAGAAGGTCAATAAAATCCAAAAAGTCAGAAGTTTGATAAAGCAAGTAAACACAGTAATTAGGACTGTCCATAGAGAGCCATGTGATATAACAGAAGTAAACAGGATATATTATAGTGCAGCTAAATTAATAACTGATTAGGTTCTACCACAAGAAAATAGGGTAGTGATGGAAAGGAGGGGGATAAATGGAATACCATAATGGAAGTATCAAATAGAGAAAACTATAAAGCAATTAAGACAAGAAGTGTTGTTGTTAGAAGGATATGGAAGAGGAAACAGATTAACAAAAATACTAAGAAACATAGATGTGATAAAAGCAATGAGCGGTATTAGAACAGCCCAGGATCTATCATGCACTTTTGCAAATAACAAAAATCTTGCCACATGCAGAAAAACTTAGAAGATATGCAGATAAATATAAAAGTACAAAATAAGCAATTTATTGATGATCAAAAAAAGTTTTATAGAGAATTGGGAAACAAGGTAAAAGGAATTGAAAGACTGCCAAAAAAAGAATAAATAGATACATTTTGGAGAACTATCAATGAAGATCCTGTGGAACATAGCAAAGATGCTAAATGGATTGAAGAAGTAAAAGAAAGAATAAGAAGTTTAAAGGTACAGAATATAAAATGGGATGAAGTAACAGCCAGAGAGATTTAAATGATGTTAAGAAAATTGGAAAACCCCAGGCCAATATGCAATACCTAACTTTTGCTTAAAAGTATTAACATCTTTGCATGAAGATTTAGCCATGAGTAAGAATTATTTATATGCGCACCCGGAACAGACACCAACCTGGCTAACAACAGGAAAAACAATTCTTCTACTTAAGAGTGAACCTGCAAGCTACCCAAAAAAATTATACACAATAACTTGTCTCCCGACGACATATAAACTATACATGGGAATTGATGCCGACAGATTTTATAGTCATTTAGAAGAAAACTCAATTAAGGCAGTAGAACAAAAGGGCAATAAAAGAAAGTCATATAGAACAAAGGATCATTTGTTGTTAAATAAAGTCATAGTGGAGAACTGTAAAAAGGAGAAGAATCTAGGCATGGATTGACTACAAAAAAGCATTTGATAGTATCCCACATTCATGAATAAAAGAGTGCTTAAAAATATATAAGATACATCCTACACTGATCGACTACATTACAGTGACCATGAAACAGTGGCAGACCACTTTGCAATTAAGCCATGATAAAGGACAAATTATTATCCCAGGGATTAAAATTCAAAGGGGGATATTCAAGGGTGGCTGTCTGTCACCGCTGCTATTCTGCCTTGCCCTTAACCCATTAACCTGCCTACTTAACAGCTTAGGCCATGGCTATAATTTGACTCCTAGAAAACAACAAAGTGTAAAGACTTCTCATCTTTTCTTTGTTGATGATTTAAAACTGTATAGCTCCTCAGATGAACTGAAAGTACAACTGCAAGTTGTCAACATTTTTTCAGATGATATAAGACTGTAATTTTGTCTTGATAAATGTGCAAAAGCAATCTTTAAAGCAGGAAAACTACAGCACCAGGAAAACATCTGTCTGAGACAAGAATGCGATATAAAAGAACTTGAGTGAGAGGGAGTGTATAAATATTTGGGAACTGATGAAGGATCAATGATAAAACATGAAAAAATGCAAATAAAACTTAGTAAGGAATACTTTAAAAGACTTAAGTTAATCCTAAAAACAGCGTTGACATCTAGGAATAAAACCCAAACTATAAACCAATTTGCTCTTCCTGTCCTTGCTTACAGTTTTGGTGTGACTGACTGGCCTCAAAACGTGTTGGATAGACTAGATAGGAAAACAAGAAGGATGCTTCTTTCTCACCAAATGATTTATAAAAATCAGTGCATACCAAGATTATAGATTCCTCGTTCCGAAGGAGGGATGGGCCTCCTTGAAATTGATCACATGTATAGATCTGCAATCATTGGACACACATATCTGCTGATCTCACAAGACCCAAATGTATTGAAAGTTTTGAAACATGAGGAGAATAAATCTAAGATGTCTTCTTTGCTTAATCTAGCAGAAGTATATTGGTGTCAAGCAGGAATGGAAATTAAACCAGAAGTAGATAAAAATCAGGCAGCGACTGAATGTGCCAAAAAACAAAAGAAAAAATATAAGGACCAGATGAAAAGGCAAGAAATCTGGAAAATGCATAAATATAGTTGCAAGTACATAAAACTTCTAGAAGAACCTCATGTTGATCAGGACGAATGCAGGAATGGTAAAGGAGAAGCGAAGTTAAACCAAGAGATGAAAGGTTAATATTGGCGGCCCAAGATAGTGGGCTGTGTACACGTTGGTTTACAAAGTCCATTAAACATGTGGGAGAAATAGACAAATATAGGCTTTGTAAAACAGAACTGGAAACAGTTGCACACCTCGTTGCTGGTTGTGACATACTAATGACAGAAGGACCATATACTGAAAGGCATAATAATGTGGCAAGATTGTTGCACTGGGTATTGTGTAAACACTATGGTATTGAAGTGGCTGAACAACACTGGAAACATGAGCCACAAAGCATCATAGAAAGTGATGAAGTTTACATCACATGGGATCATCCATTACCAACAGTTCAAAAGATAGGTGCTAGAAAACCAGATATTGTGGTCAATGAAAAGAAGACAAAAGTAGCATTGATCATTGAAATCGCCACACCCAGTGACTACAGTGTCTTCTGTACAGAGACACTCAAAGTTATAAAATATCAGGATTTACAGGCAGCAACAATAGCAATGTGGAAGAAAGATACACAGACAGTCCCAATAGTAGTAGGAGCAATGGGTCTTATAAAAAATTAATCTACAATTGTAATTAGATATGTTACCAATAAATGTAATGCCATACGAATTGCAGAAGGAGTCATTACTGGGCACATTGTGGCTACTGCGAAGAGCACTTCTGGCTGACATCAAAAATTGAAACAATACTAATTTCATGAACTTTAATTGTACTTTGATGTAGGAATGGGGTCCATTCCCATCATGGTATTAGAAACCCAAAAGATTTGGAGAAATTAAAAAAAATGAAGACGGAGACAAAAGTAAATGTTTACAAAGATTTCTACCTTGTCCTTCCACCATTTTAGAAACTGAATATTATGTCAATGCAAAAAGATTAACTGATTAAAAATGTCATATAATTTGTATCCTATGAATAACATTTATGAATCAGATCCCAAGAATCCCTCACAAAATCTTTATATTGCTTCTTGATATTTTACTTTATTCTGAACTGCTCACTGCAAAAAAATTACCCAGTGTCCAAACTCCCAAACATAGTCTTTAATTCTAACATGTCTGCTATAGGACAAAGGCAGCTCCTTGATTAAACTTGTACCAATGTAACCCTTAATCATACAGACACCAGCTGTATCTCATTATTAAACACAAAAAAGAGGACCTTCTCTAAGAAAAAAACAGTCTTAAAACCCTTATCCATACATTCAGTTTCCCTGGAGTGTCCTAAAAGAAAAAAGGCCCACTTCAATAAAGTACACCCCGACAATAAGAGAAAAATACATAGATAGATAAATAAATAAATAAATAAACAAACACAGAAAGCACAAGGCCTTAGGCAGAACTCACAAAAGTTACTGCAAGGTGTGTATTTTTTTGAAATTCAGAGACAGCCCTACAGCAGTACTTTTACATGAAGACGTGCAGCAGTCTTTGCAGCCATGCTGCATGATAATGAGGGTGTCCCAGGGATGGGTAAATGCTGATTAGCCATGTGCTGCTCCCTCCACCATGGAAGTGTCTGCAGTAAGATGCTTGTCTGTGTAAAGTAGCATGGCCACTCATAACTGATCATGGTAATAACCACTAAAAGGCCATGTTCATCCAGCATGGAAAAGGTAAGTACCTGGAAGTATAGCGATAAGGGGTGTGTGTATGACTGTATGTGAGGGGCTACATGTACGAGTGTGTGTGTAGGTGTGTGTCTCCCTGTGAGGCAGTGATAGGGGGTGAGTGAGGGGGTAAGTGTGTGCGTGTGTGTGTGGGGGGGGAGGCTGAATAGATGATAGTCTATGAGTGGGACTAAGTGTTGAGGGGGCTGTTTTGTATGTGTGTGTGTAAAAAATGTGAATGTGTGTGTACATATGTGGAAGGGGTGAGATGGCCATCATAGTCTAGGAGTGTGAATAAGTGGGGAAGGGATTGTTTTGTATGTCTGTGTGTAATGAACGTGGATATATATGTGGGTGGGTTGGGATGTCCATCACAGTCTATGAGTATGACTATGTGGGAAGAGTGCTGTTTTGTGTGTGTGTGTGTGTGTGTGTGTGTGTGTGTGTGTGTGTGTGTGTGTGTGTGTGTGCGTGTGTGTGTGTACATATGTGTGTGGGTTGGGATAGCCATCACAGTCTATGAGTGGGACTAAGTGTGGAGGGAGCTGTTTTGTGTATGTGTGTGTGTGTGTGTGTGTGTGTGTGTGTGTGTGTGTAATAAACGTGGATGTATGTGTACATATGTGTGTGGGTTGGGATGTCCATCACAGTCTATAAGTGTGACTAAGTGGGGAGAGAGTTGTTTTGTGTGTGTGTGTGTGTGTGTGTGTGTGTGTGTGTGTGTGTGTGTGTGTGTGTGTGTGTGTGTGTGTGTGTGTGTGTGTGTGTGTGTACATATGTGTGTGGGTTGGGATAGCCATCAGTCTATGAGTGGGACTAAGTGGGGAGGGAGCTGTTTTGTGTGTGTGTGTGTGTGTGTGTGTGTGTGTGTGTGTGTGTGTGTGTGTGTGTGTGTGTGTGTGTGTGTGTGTGTGTGTGTGTAATAAACGTGGATGCATGTGTACATATGTGGGTGGGTTGGGATGGCCATCATTCTTTCACTAGCTCCAAGATGGACAAGGAGAGGCTGTAACATTTGGTTGGGGGGAACTCTAGACTCCAGGGAGAGCTCTGTTACATCTTGTGCCTTAATAGCATTCAAATATAGTGGTGATGAGGAACCAAGAGACACCAAGACTAGCTCAGAAGATGTAGGCTGGGGGAACACTAGACAGCAGGGATAATCTACGTGATGTGCCTTAAATGTATTTAAGAAAATTGTGATGCAGGGAACCACCAGATAATAGTGATAAGTAGCATGCCTTAAACGGTACTTAAAGTAATTTAAAACCCTGTACCTACCCACACTCCATAGAGCAGATTAGTCCACTGCACTCGCACCACACAACAGGGATATCATATTAATAATAAAGAAAAGCAAATGTAAAGGTGCCTTGAACCCACATCCTTGGCAGGCAAAATGTCAACATTAACCAGTTGCACTAATACGTTAGTGCAGCTGGCTTTTATTAACATATATAGGGGATCTTGGGCATTATTCCATGGCTGCAACAATTTGTGACTCATGAGGGAGAGGGAGGGAGAATGAGACATCAGGAAAAAATGCAAAAATTATGATGGCAAAAATCATGGAGGGATTTTAAGTGTGATTAGGTAGGGAGGGGGCTGGCTTTTTGTGTGTGTGTGTGTGTGTGTGTGTGTGTGTGTGTGTGTGTGTGTGTGTGTGTGTGTGTGTGTGTGTGTGTATGAGTGTAGAAACACACTAGGGTAATAGCATTTGCATTAACTAATACAAACAATCCAAAAACTGAAGACACCAGCGAGCCAGCGAAAAATTTAAAAATGTATTAGTAATGAGCTAACAAGATTAAGCGCTTTCATCAGTCTATAACCAAGACTTCATCAGAATCTAAAATTCCAACAAACTCTACAATATTTAAATAGTAAAAAATCGCATGACCACCACATCAATTAACAACAGAAGCAAATTTGTTAACCCTATGTTGTCAAGTACAAACGATGGTAGTTGTTAAAACATAAGGTGCAGGGTTTACACTTTGTATGATTTTAAACACAGTACACTACTGATTGAGATACATTCATTAAGGCCAGGGGGCACACAAGTATTCAACCTTAGTTGCCACATCATTTCTCTGTATTCAATAAGATCTTCCCATGGCCCTCCCATCGTATTCTGGGGTACAAATCCCAATCTAAAAAATAAAAAAGAATGATAAGGGTGTGTTTCCACATGCTTGTATAAAGAGTTTTTATCATTCTTATTCCTTATATCTAGATTGTGCTTGTAAATACACACTTTAAATTTCCATTTGGTTTTTCCCACATAAAAACACAAACATTGAACACACTTTGCCACATATACTAAACTTACTGAATTACAAGTGCAGTGGAATGAAGTAACCAACTTGTGGGCCCCTACCACTAGTGCGTTACCCTCAAAAATAAATTTGCATTGGTTGCAGAGTCCACACTTGTAGATTCCCCACCTCTTGGCTGAATTTGAAGCCAGTTTTAGTCTGCCTTCAAATGTTTTTTTCAAGTTCTTCCCTGTCCTGTATACTATACATGGTCTAGCACCAAACTTCTCGAAATATTTCCCATAACAAGAAAATATTTTCCAGTTCTTACATAATATGTTACTAACTGCATCACTGTCCACAGTATAAGTTGTCACAAATGCCTTGCCATAATTTTTTATATTGTTACCTGTAGCGTATCTGTCATTAACATCCTCCATAATCTGAGTAGTAGAACACCTAAAAAGAGGTAGGATGATGCCTTCTAACCTTTTAGCACTAACCTCACAATGAATACTAACAATCAATTGCAACGGATACCCTCTTGCCTGGAACATGTCAAGAAGTTTGCTACTTTCTTGCTCAAACATATTGTCATCAGAAATCATTTTAGCCAGATGAATAAATTGTCCCTTTACCACCCCTTTTTAACATGCCAGGGGTGGCAACTTGTGAAATGCAAGGGCGAATTTGAATAGTGGAGTTTCCTATAAATGTTAGCAGTAATCCGCTTCTTAACATGATCTTTAGCTATTAGCACGTCTAGGTAACTAATGCTTTCAGTGCTGTAGGAATAAGTAAATTTCAAAAACAAGGTAGTGGAATTTAAACAGTTTACCAAGTCAGTTGCTTCTTCTTCATTCATTTCCCCTGCTAAAAAAAATGTCATCCAAAAATCTGGCATAGATTTTTAATGCCTGTATTTTTGGGTTACTCAGTATGTACTGTTTTTCCCACTGCACCATGATTATGTTAGCATACGGGGGGGGGCAAGCCACCCTCACTGCTACACCCCTTTTCTGTTTAAAATACTGTCCTTCAATATTAAACAAAGTTGTAGTCTAAAATTATTTCCATCAATGTGACTAAAACTCAAATTTCATCAAAAGAATATGTTCTTAAGTCCATTAGAAATTCCTTAAACCGTTCAAGAACCTGTTGGTGGGGAATGGCATTAAATAAACTAACAACATCTACAGCTACAAAACATAATGCTTTTGAATAGTTAACTCCCCTACATTTTGTCAAAAAAATCCCAGGAGTCCTTCCGGAGGTGGTGGTATCTTACTAAACAGTTTTTAAGTTTCAAATCCATGTATTTTGACATGGCATGTACCTTAGAAGTACTGGTGTTAACAATTGGTCTCATAGGAGGATCCCTCAAATCATTATGAAGCTTTTGAATGCCAAATATGGTTGGCACTATGGGATGTTTCACTTTAAGGAAATTCAGTATTTCCTCACCTATTTGCCCTTGGTCAAACATGTCTTGCAAGAAAAATCTATTTTCCTGTATGCCACATGAATATAATTTTGTGTAGTTTCTTCATACTTTTCATCATCAGTAATGTGAACAAATGTTTTGTTAAAATAGTCTTGAATATGCATTACCACCACCCCCCTTGTCAGATTTCATAACTCATATGTTCTTATCTTGACAAAGCGATGTTAACAATTCATTTTCAGTCACACTCAAACTGCAAGTATGGTCTTTAGTTTTAGTATTCAGGTAATTTCTGATCTCAAAATCACATAATTTCTCAAATAAAACTAAAGGAAGAACAGTGGGTGGGTTACAAGTGCTAGCTCTTTTTAACACATAACTAGCATTTTCCACATTTTCATGGTTAAACATGCATAAAAAATTAAGTTTTCTGCTAAACAATTTCAAATCCAACAAAATGCTGTCTGTTTTAGTTCGATAAGTAGGGACAAAAGTGTAGCCTCTACTCAATATTTCAGCATGCTCAGTTTTATATAAATTGTCTGTAAAGTTAAAAACACGAAAGTCACCTGCTTTTGCATTAACATGCATTTACAGAAGGATATGAAATGTGAAAGTTGAATATCTGACATTAAGGACTGACTGTAATCATACATTAATTACTAGGGCAGGGAAAAAGGAAACACAGCTATGGGGTATGTGCATCAGTGTGTTTCACTGTGTGTTCGTGTGTGGGATAGTGACAGAAGGGGGGGTGCCGGTGCGGCCACTACTGTTAACTACTGCATGAAAGTGCTGATTCACATGCCCGGTAGTTAACAGGGATTCAGAGGCATGAAAATTAGCCTGAGGTCTTTCCTCATTTTGCTTTACAATATTTCTGAATTGCAAGTCTCCACATTATAGAAACAGGGCGTTTTAACCCCTGCCCTTGCTGAGAGTTGTGGGGTTTTATGAATCCTTTGGACAGTCAGTAAACTAGACCCAAAATAAGAAAAATATACAAGACAAACTATAAAACACCACTTTCCTCCAAAACGAAACAATAAATATTAAAAAAACATTAACTTCAACTAAACTAATTTTCTTATCTGATGGAATCCACTTGCAGTAACAAGAATTTCGGCATCCTTATACTGAAAATAGCAATCCAGCTAACTTATGTGATATCTTTGCAATTCAATTTGGTCCATTCACATAGAAATGATGTTTCCTAGCTTTTCCAGAAAGAAAAGTCTGAAATCACTTGCTCTGACGTTTGCGTAATATCTTACATTTGATATTTTACACTAAATTATAAATGAAGCTGGCCTCCATTTATACTACCCAGTGTAATAGGTGACTTATTGTCCTACAGCTTTTTTAGAATCTATACCATTTGAAATTTCTGTTCTATTAGGGTTTCTACATCTTGTTTTATATTTTAACATCCTACCAGTACTCATACTAAACATTCTAAGCCAATAACAGTCTGACATATTTAGTATTGCATGTTATTTAATTGTTTGTTTTCTTAGTTTTATTCTTTTAGCAATTGTCTGAGGTGATCCTAAATGCTATTTTAGGTTATCCATCCATCTACAACCCCTTTTCCCCCAGTTGAGGTGTCACTTCAGCAGTGACAGTCACCTAGAGACAATGCTCACACTGCTGAGAGACTATGACCCGCACAAAAAACAGATAAATAAAGCACAGTAAACTAGTACGGAATGTATTATATGCTTAACATAGATAGAGACAGGACTGGAATACACAAGGAATGAAAATGAGAAACAGGGTGTTTAACAGAATTTATATCTCTAAATCATTCATATTGGCTTTATAGTCTCACAGAGTTTTTATCTTTAAAGGTAAAGGGACAAAAACTTGACGTTATTGAAGCACTTTTAACATGTATTAATTTTGCAAAAAACAAGTAATAGCTTCACTGAAATGTAGAACTCAAATATTAGTATTCAATTCTTACATAAGTAGCAACATTTCTTCAGAATAAAGCACACAAACTCAGATGGAATAATCATGAAATGGGCATATGACAAGTGCTTGTGTGCTGCTAGCTTAAGACATATTTGCTCGCTGCCAATCGATCTAACTAGCAAATGCCCTAACTCCCACTAGAGACAGTCTGTTCCTATTAATCTCTCCCATCCACAGATTCTATTGAACCACACAGCCCTACCAGAACCCTCACTCTAATTAACCATAGCACTCCCATCCATTCTCAGACACTAAACATAGCACTCCCATCCATTCACAGGCACTAATCATATCACTCCCATCCATTCACACTCCCTAACCATAGCACTACCACCCATTCACAGACACTAACTATAGCATTCCCACCCTTTCTAAGGCACTAACTATAGCACTACCAGCTATTCTCAGACAATAGCCATAGCACACCCAGCCATTCCCAGACACTAACCATAACTCCCAGCCATTCCCAGACACTAACCATATCACTCCCATCCATTCCCAGACACTAACCATAGCACTCCTATCCCTAACCCAGACACTAACCATAGCCATCCCATCCCTAACCCAAACAATAACCATAGTGCTCCCATCCCTAGCCCAGCCACTAGCCACAGTACTTCCAGCCCTTCCCAGACACTAACTATAGCACTCCAATCACTAACCCAGACCCAAACCATAGCACTCCAAGCCATTCCCAGACACTAACTATAGCACTACCATCACTAAATGAGACAAACCATAGCACCCCCATCTATTGCCAGACACTAATCATAGCAACCCCATCTATTGCCAGACACTAACCATAGCACTTCCATCCATTCACAGACCTTAACTATACAACACCCACCCATTGCAAGATATTCCAAGATATAGCACTCCCAGCTATTCCCAGACACCAACCATAGCACTCCCACTCATTCCCAGACACTAGCCATAGCAGTCTAGCTATTCCCAGATACTAGCCATAGCATGCCCATTCCTAACACAGACACTAAACATATCACCCCATTCATTCCCAGACTCCATTCACAGACCCTAACCATAGCACTCCCACCCATCCCCAAACACTAAATATAGCAGACCCAGCCATTCACAGACACTAACCATAGTACTCCCATCCCTAACACAGACACTAAACATACCACTCCCATCCCTAAAACTAGACACTAATCATAGCACTCCCATCCTTAACCCAGACACTATCCATAGCACTCCCAGCCATTCCCAGACACTAACCATACCACTCACAGCCATTCCCAGATGCTCAGCAGAACATTCACAGCCATTCCCAGATGCTGACCAGAGCACTTCCACCCATTCCCAGAAACTAACCATAGCACTCCTAGTCATTCCCAGAAACTAACCACAGCAATTCCCACCCATTCCCAGAACACTATCCATAACACTCTTACCCATCCTCAGACACTAAACACAGCACTCCCAGCCTTTACCAGACACTAACCTTAGCATTTATATATATTCCCAGGCATTAACCATATCACTCCCCAGCCGTACCAAGACACTAACCATAGCACTTGCACCAGTTACAAGAAACTAACTATAGCACCCCAGTCATTCCAGAACTAACCATCAAAGCTCCACCCATTGCCAGACACTAGCCATAGCACTTCCAGCCATTCCCAGACACTACCTGTAGCACTCCCATCCATTCCCAGACACTAACCATAGCACTCCCAACCATTCCCAGACACTAAACGTATCACTTCCAGCAATTCCAGACATTAACCATAGCACTGCCATCCAATTCCACACCCTAACCATAGCAATCCCAGTCATTCCCAGACACTAGCCCTACCACTCCCATCCATTTCCAGACACAACCCATAGCACTGTCATTCCTAACGTAGGCACTAACCATAGATCTCCCAGCCATTCACATTAACCATAGCATTCCCAGTAGCTCCAAGACACTGACCATAGCTCATCCACCCATTCCCAGAGACTAACCAAAGCACTCCCACCCATTGCCAGAAACTAACCATAGCACTCCCAGTCACTCACAGAAACTAACCACATCAATCCTAATCCATTTGCAGACATTGAGCATAGCACTCCTATCACTAACACAGACACAAACCATAAAACCCCGTTCCATTCTCACACACTAATCATAGCACTCCTATCTATTCACAGACACTAACTGTAGCACTCCCACCCATTCCAAGACACTAACCATAGCACTCCCAGCTGTTCCCAGACAATAACCATAGCACTCCCAGCAGTTCCCAGACATTAGCCATAGCACTCCCAGTCATTCCCAGAAACTAACCATAACACTCCTACCCATTCCCAGACACTAACTATAGCATTGACAGCCATTCCCAAACACTAACTATAGCACTCCCAGCATTCCCAGGCACTGATTGTAGCACTCACATCACTAACCAAGACACAAACCATAGCACTCCCACACATTATCTGACACAAACCATAGCACTCCCTTACTAAATGAGACACAAACCATAGCAGCCCCATCTATTCCCTGACACTAACCATACCAGTCCAGCCATTCCCAGATACCAACCATAACACTCCTGTCCTTGACCCAGACACTAATCATAGCACCCCATTCATTCCCAGACACTAATCATAGCACTCCCATCCAGTTACAGACCCTAACCATAGCACTCCCACCCATTTGAAGACAGTAACTGTAACACTCCCGGCCATTTTCAAACACAAACCATAGCACTCCCAGACATTCTCAGACACTAACCATAGCACTCCCATCCATAATGCAGACACTAACCATAGCACTCCAGCCCATTCCCAGACACAAGCCATACCACTACTAAGTATTTCCAGACACTAACCATAGCATTCCCATCCCTAAACAAGATACTAATTGTAGCACTCCCATCCCTAACCCAGACACCAGCCATTCCAACACACTAACCATAGCACTCCTGGCAATTCCCAATCAATAACCGTAGCACATACAGCTATTCCCAGTTACTAACCACAGTACTATTATTCCTATCCCAGAGACTAACAATACCACTCTGGCCCATTCCCACACATTAATCACAGCACTCCCAGTCATTCCCAGACACTAACCATTGCACTCACAGCCATTCCCAGACACTAACCATTGCACTCACAGCCATTCCAAGACACTAACCAGAGCATTCCCACCCATTCCCAGAAACTAACCATAACACTCCTAGTCATTCTCAGAAACTAACCACAGCACTCCCACCCATTCCCAGAACACTACCCATAGCCCTTCCACCCATCCTCAGACAGTAACCACAGCACTCCCAGCCATTACCAGACACTAACCATAGCACTCGCACCAACTACAAGACACTAACTATAGCACTCCCAACCATTCCCAGAAATTAAACATAACAACCCCAGTCATTCCCAGAAACTAACCATAGCACTTCCACCCATCCTCAGACAGTAACCACAGCACTACCAGCCATTACCAGACACTAACCATAGCATTCACGCCAACTACAAGACACTAACTATAGCACCCCCAACCATTCCCAGAAATTAAACATAGCAACCCCAGTCATTCCCAGAAACTAACCATAGCACTTCCACCCATTGCCAGACAGTAGCCATACCACTCGCAGCCATTCTCAGAGACTAACTATAGCATTCTCAGCCACTCCCAAGCACTAACCATAGCACTCCCATCATTAATGCAGACAAAAAACATAGCACTCCCACCCATTTCAGGACACTAACCATAGCACTTCCATCCATAATTGAGACAAAAGCCATAACACCACCATCCATTCCCAGACAATAGTCATAGCACTCACATACATTCACAGACTCTAACTATAGCACTTCCACCCATTCCAAGACACTAACCATACCACTTCCAGCTACTGCCAGACACTAAACATAGCACTCGTAGCCATTCCCAGACATTAACTTTAGCACACATCCCATTCCTAAACAGTAACCATAGCACTTGCAGCAATTCTCAGACACTAACCATAGCACTCCACCCATTCCCAGACACTAACCATAGTCTTGAAGCCATTCCCACATACTAACCATAACATCCCCATCCATTCCCAGACACTAAACGTATCACTCCCATCAATTCCAGACACTAACCTAACACATATACTAACCATATAACTGCTGCCATACCTGTAAATTACCATAGCACTCCCATCCATTCCCAGACACTAACTTTAGCACTCCCAACCATTTCTAGACACTCATCTATTCCCAAGACACTAATCATGGCCCTCCCATCCATTAACAGACCTTGGCCAAAGCACTCCCACCTATTTTAAGACACTAACTATAGCACTCTCAGCTATTCTCACACACTAAACTTTGCACTCACAGCAGCTCCCAAACACTAAACATAGCACTCCCAGCCATTCCCACACACTAACCATAGCACTCCCACCCATTCCCAGAAATTAAACTTAGCACTCCCAGTCATTACTAGAAACTAACTATAGCACTCTCAGCCATTCAAAGACACTAACCATAACACTCCCAGCCACACCCAGACACTAATTATAGCACCAACAGCCATTCCAAGTCACTAACCGTAGCACTCCCATCACTAACTGAGACACAAACCATAGCACCCCATATATTCTCAGACACTTATCATAGCACTTCCATCCATTCACAGACCCTAAATATAGCACTCTCACCCATTCCAAGACACTAACTGAAGCACCCTCATCCATTCCTAGACACTAACCATAGCACTCCCAGCCATTCCCACACACTAACCATAGCACTCCCACCTATTCCCAGAAATTAAACTTAGCACTCCCAGTCATTACTAAAAACTAACTATGGCACTCTCAGCCATTCAAAGACACTAACCATAACACTCCCAGCCACTCCCAGCCACTAATTATAGCACCAACAGCCATTCCCAGACACTAACCATAGCACTCCCATCACTAACTGAGACACAAACCATAGCACCCCATATATTCTCAGACACTAATCATAGCACTTCCATCCATTCATAGACCCTAAATACAGCACTCTCACCCATTCCAAGGCACTAACTGAAGCACCACCATCTATTCCCAGACACTAAACATAGCACTTCTACCCATTCCCAGAAACAAACCATAACACTCACAGCCATTCCCAGACACTAACTGTAGCAATTTCAGCCATTCCCACACACTAACCATAGCACAACCATTACTAACCCAGACACAAAATATCACACTACAGTCCATTTCCAGACACTAACCATTGCACTCCCATTCTTTCCCAGATGCTAAACATAGCAATCCCATCCATTTCCAGAAACTAACAATAGCACTCCCAGCCATTCCCAGACACTATCTTTAGCACACGTCCCATTTCCAGATACTAACTATAGTACTTGCAGCTATTTTCAGACTCTAACAATAGCTCTCCATCCATTCCCAGATGCTAACCATACACTTGCAGCCATTCCCACAGACTAACCATAGCATTCCCATCCATTCCTAGACACTAACCATGGTGCTCCCAACCATTCCCAGACACTAAATGTATCACTCCCAGCAATTCCAGACATTAACTATAGCACTTCCATCCATTCCCAGACACTATCCCTACCACTCCCACCCATTTCAAGACACTAACATTAACACTGCAATCCCTAACACAGATACTAACCATAGAACTCCTGAAATTCCAAGGAATTAACCATAGCACTCCCATCCATTCCCAGACACTAACTATAGTACTGCCAACCATTTACACACTAAAAGTATCACTCCCATCCATTTGCAGAAAACAACCACAGCAGTCCAATCCCTAACTGAGACACAACCCACAGCACCCCCATCCATTCCAATACACTAATCATAGCACTCATATCCATCCACAGACCATAACCATGGCACTCCCAACAATTCCAAGACACTAGCCATAGCACTTCCATCCATTCCCAGACACTAACCATTGCACTCAGAGACATTCCCCGAATCCCCAACACTAACCATAGCACGGCCAACAATTCCCTGCAACTAACTATAACACTCCCAGCCATTCCCAGACATTAACTATAGCACATCCAGCCACTCCCACACACTAACCATAGCACACCAATCACTAACCCAGACTTAAACCATCACAATACCATCCATTTCTAGACACTAACCATAATACTCCAGTCACTGACTGAGACAAAAAACTATTGCACCACATCAATTCCCAGACAGTGATCATAGCACTCCCATCCATTCACAGATGCTAACCATACCACTCTTACCCATTCCAAGAGACTAATTATAGAACCCCCATCCATTCCCAGAAACTAGGCATAGCACTTCCAGCCATTCCCAGACACTAACCATAGCAGTTCCACTGATTCCCAGACACTAGCCATAGCACTCCCAGCTATATCCAGACACTAAACATAGCACTTCCATCCATTCTCAGACACTAACCATAGCTCTCCCATCCTTTCCCAGATGCTAACCATACCAATCCCATCCATTTCCAGACACTAACAATAACACTCCTAGCCATTCCCAGACACTAACTTTAGCACACATCCCATTTCCAGATACTAACCATAGCTCTTGCAGCCATTCTTAGATATTAACCATACTCTTGTAGCCTTCCAACACACTAACCATAGCACTTCCATCCATTCCCAAACATGAAAAGTATCACTCCCAGCAATTCTAGACATTAATCATAGCACTCCCAGACATTCCCAGTCACTATCCCTACCACTCCCATCTATTTCAAGACACTAACAATAGCACTGTCATCCCTAACACATGCACTAACCATAGAACTCCTGCCATTTCCAGGTATTAACCATAGCACTCCCATCCATTCATTCCCAGACATTAACTATAGCACTCCCAGACACAAACTATAGCACCGGCAGCTATTCCCAGACACTAAACATAGCACTCCCATCACTAACTGAGACACAAACCATAACACTCCATATATTCTCAGACACTAATAATAGCACTTCCATCCATTCACAGACCCTAAACACAGCACTCTCACCCATTCCTAGACACTAACTGAAGAACCCATCCATTCCCAGACAATAACCATAGCACTCCCAGCTATTCTCAGACACTAACCATAGCACTCCCAGACATTCCCAGACTCTAACCATAGCACTTCTACCCATTCCCAGAAACTAACCATTACACTCCCAGTCATTCCTATAAACTAACCATAGCACTCCAACTCATTGAAAGACACTAACTATAGCACCACCAGCCGTTCCCAGACACTAACGATAGCACTCTCATCACTAACTGAGACACAAACCATAGCAACTCATATATTCTCAGATACTAATCATAGCACCTCCATCCATTCACAGACCCTAAATGCAGCACTCTCACCCATTCCAAGACTCTAAATGTAGCACCCCCATCCATTCCCAGACACTAACCATAGCACTTTCAGGCATTCTCAGACACTAAACATAGGGCTTCCACCCATTCCCAGACACTAACCATAGCACTCCCAGCTATTCCCAGACACTAACCATAGTACTCCCAGCCATTCCCCAACACTTGGCCAAAGCACATCCACCCATTTCAAGACACTAACTACAGCAATCCCAGATATTCCCACACCCTAACCATTGCACTACCAGCTACTCCCAGACACTAACCATAGCATTCCCAGTCATTCCCAGACACTAAACACAGCACTCCCACCCATTCCCAGAAACTAACCTTAGGACTCCCAGTCATTCCTCGAAACTAACCATAGCACTGCCAGCCATTCCCTGCAACTGACATACCACTCCCAGCCATTGCCAGATACTAAGTATATCACATCCAGCCACTCCCACACACCAATCATAGCACTCTCATCACTAACCCAGACACACACCATCACACTACAATCCATTTCTAGACACTAACCATAGTACTCCAATCACTAACTGAGACACAAACTATTGCACCACATCAATTTCCAGACATTGATCATAGCACTCTCATCCATTCATAGACACTAAGCATACCACTCTTACCCATTCCAAGAGACTAACTATAGCACCCCCATCCATTCCCAGAAACTAGCCATAGAACTTCCAGCCATTTCCAGACACTAACCATAGCACTTTCACCAATTCCCACACACTAGCCATAGCACTCAAAGCTATATCCAGACACTAAACATAGCACTTCCATCCATTCTCAGACACTAACCATAGCTCTCCCATCCTTTCGCAGATGCTAAACATAGCAATCCCACACTAACAATAGCACTCCTAGTCATTTCCAGACACTAACTTTAGCACGCGTCCCAATTCCAGATACTAACCATAGCATTTGCAGCCATTCTCGGACACTAACCATACTCTTGTAGCCATTCCAACACACTAACCATTGCACTCCCATACATTCTCAGACACTAATCATGGCCCTCCCATCCATTAACAGAACTTGGTCAAAGCACTCCCACCCATTTCAACACACTAATTACAACACTCCCAGCTCTTCCCACACAATAACCATTGCACTCTCAGCTGCTCCCAAACACTAACCATAGCACTCCCGGGCATTCCCAGATACTAACCATAGCACTCCTACCCATTCCCAGAAACTAACGTTAGCACTTCCAGTCAATCCTAGAAACTAACCATAGCACTCTCACCCATTCAAAGACACTAACCATAGTACTCCCAGCCACTCCCAGACACTAACTATAACACCGCCAGCCATGCCCAGACACTAACCATAGCACTCCCATCACTAACTGAGACACAAACCATAGCACCCCATATATTCTAAGACACTAATAATAGCACTTCCATCCATTCACAGACCCTAAACAAAGCACTCTCACCCATTCCAAGACACTAACTGAAGCACCCTCATCCATTCCTAGACACTAACCATAGCACTTTCAGCCATTCCCAGACACTAAACATAGCACTTCCACCCATTCCCAGACACTAACCATAGCACTCCCAGCCATTCCTAGACACTAACCATAGCACTCCCACTCATTCCCAGAAACTAACCATTCCTATAAACTAACCATAACACTCTCACCCATTCAAAGACACTAACCATAGCACTCCCAGGCACTCCCAGACATTAACTATAGCACTCCCAGACACAAACTATAGCACCGGCAGCTATTCCCAGACACTAACTATAGCACTCCCATCACTAACTGAGACACAAACCATAACACTCCATATATTCTCAGACACTAATAATAGCACTTCCATCCATTCACAGACCCTAAACACAGCACTCACACCTATTCCTAGACACTAACTGAAGCACCCCATCCATTCCCAGACAATAACCATAGCACTCCAGCTATTCCCAGACACTAACCATAGCACTCCCAGACATTCCCAGACTCTAACCATAGCACTTCTACCCATTCCCAGAAACTAACCATTACACTCCCAGTCATTCCTATAAACTAACCATAGCACTCCAACTCATTCAAAGACACTAACTATAGCACCACCAGCCGTTCCCAGACACTAAG